>NC_091217.1:1748883-1818883 GCF_040958095.1 Procambarus clarkii | reverse complement strand
AATAACGTGGCTGAAGTATGTTGACCAGACCACACACTAGAAGGTGAAGGGACGACGACGTTTCGGTCCGTCCTGGACCATTCTCAAGTCGATTGTCATCACATGGTTCGTGTGCCGCGAGTTGATAAAGGGTTCGAACCCTCTGGCCTATACCATCCTCTAAGCATTCCTCGGGTAGTGTTGGGAAGCTGATGATGCAGACACGAAGTATTATTAACATGGTCTTTGGTGATTCTGTCACTTATAACTGTGTACAGTTCATCTATTAACTCAGCATATAATACCGAGAATAACTAGATGTTTTTAGCCGAGCTACCTTGCGACAGCAACACAAAAATTCGAAACCGGTCAGGCCTACTGGTAAATTACACTGTAAATATTAATGGCCATTTCACCAGATTTGTTACACAATAGAACCAACGATGCTTAAGCCCAAGTACACTCTGGTGTTCCTGAGGATCGAAATGAATAAGAAAGAGATTGAGTGAAATGAGAGAAGGCAACAAACAGACTGCTCGAACGCCCTTCAAGCCTCCTGGCTTTTGGGAAGTTAGAGGTTAAATCTGTTCCTCCTGCGGCCCCATAGTAACTTGTGGTCCATAACTACTTCTAGACCTAGTCTCATACGAGTAAGAACTACCAACATATCATTGGAAGCTCCCTTGTCTACGCCACTGATCCCATTGGGCCTACGACGCCAAAACGACGAGTTTCCTCCAGTTTTGTTTCTCCCAGAAGATACGACAGCCTCGTGGAAAGCGTGGCTGTGTCTGGGGTGCGCTCGCCTTAGCATGTGGAGGAAGTAATAGCGGCTTCTCCACGTGTCTAAGTGTGAGAAATACACCGGCGCGAGCTCATGGTTCTGAGTCAATACGCTCCTCTATTAGGCTTTCGAGGTCAACGAAGTGGCCAGGTTTTCAGGGATGCAAAATCATGGGGAAAATACTGCAAGGCGCGTCTCGGTCGTCCGGGCGGAAGAAGGCTTGTGCTCGCTCTCTTGTGGGGTGGTCCTCGATTCTCGAGTGCGAGGCCAGTTAGTATACTGAGAGTGGCGGGTTCTTCCACTTGCGCTCTGCCATGGTTGGAGAACATGTCCTCGTCCCTTCAAGGTATTTCTCACACTGCTGTGGTGGGCACGCCACTGGCGCACCGTTGTCCAGCCAACCACAACAGTGCTCACGACCTGTGGGAAGGGAACTTCCCGCGTTGGGTGTTTTAAAGGAGATTCCTCCAGACACAGATATGCAAGGGTCGAAAGTCAGATCTAAAGTCCCGCCATCTAACTTTTAGTGTAATGCTATGATTCTCTTCGCTCGGTTTAATATCATAATTACATTTAAAATTGTATACTGTATTAGCTTCTACATTATTCCCTTCAATTGCAGTGACAGTGACGCCCAATGTCACTGCAATAGGCTATATGTACATTTTTTGGGTAAGGTGCAAGCGGCCGCGTCCAACAGCTTGGTTGATTGGACCACCAGCCAGGAGTCCAGGCCAGAGACCGGGCCGTGAGGACGTTGATCCTCGGAATTAACGCAAAGTAAGGCCTACAGCCAAATATGTTTGCTTCTTGGGTACATCAATGTATGTATACATCTTTGACCCAGTACCAGTGTATGCATCTGGGACCCTGCATTAATGTACTCATCATTACCTGGTCGAGGACCGGGCCGCGGGGACGCTAAGCCCCGAAATCATCGCAAGGCAAGGTATACCTGCTTGATACGTGCTTGATGGGGTTACATCATGGACCCTTCATTAATGTACACATCTTGGGACCCAGTACTAATCCATTATACATCAGAACTGTACCTGGATGAGAAGCCTGGCCCCGGGGCCAGGCTAGGCTTGATGTGTGAAAGCTTGGTCCAACAGACTGTTGCTTGGAGCGGCCTGTAGGCCCCCCCTCTCCAGGTATACATCGTCATGGAGCTTGTTCTCTAGGTCACGTTAACAACAGAGGCAACACACCCAAACATGTAAAATACATATACTTGGCGTTGAATAACCTAGCCGGTTCCAGTACCTGGCCCCGAGGCCTAAATCCCAACACAAACAAATGAGTACGACGGCAGGAACGCCCCTGACACAAGCACCGCACGGTAACAACATTCCCCCGCTATGAGGTATTGGCTTTTGACAACCAAGACTACAGGCACGTAAGAATAGTGTTTACGTGGATGGACCTCCGGCAGTGTCCTGCCTCTCATTTCCTCCGCCATCGTCCCCGTCCTCCTTTCGCACTAGCCCAAGCCCCGACGGCGTCAGGCTAGGCAACTCGGGAGCAGACAGAGATGCTGTCGGCTCCGACAACCTCCACTCTCCTGCGCCAGTTCTTTAGGAGTTGCTGAAGCCTCACGCGCTTCTGGTTGATACCTGGTTGATGGGGTTCTGGGAGTTCTTCTACTCCCCAAGCCCGGCCCGAGGCCAGGCTTGACTTGTGAGAGTTTGGTCCACCAGGCTGTTGCTTGGAGCGGCCCGCAGGCCCACATACCCACCACAGCCCGGTTGGTCCGGCACTCCTTGGAGGAATAAATCTAGTTTCTTCTCCGATGACTGTTGACTTAATTATTATCTAGGCTCATCTAGGACAAAAATATGGCTTCTAGACTATTTGCATTTGCTTAATTGGAGATAAAAAAAAATGAAGAAAAACTTACCTGTCCTTTTAAATACTGTACTTAAATCAAACTTCTCTTCTCCGAGTGCTTGGCAAGGTTCTCAAGGTTTATCAGTGATAAAAACCACCAGCATAATTATGCTCCAATACTGACTGAGAGCGATAATATCCTGATTATATTTCAGGTTCCAGACTTCTTTTTTTGCCTCGTTTGACTAGAAAATCCTAAATATCAGGTTACCTTTGGATTCTTGTCTCACTCACAGATCACCGACATCACAAATATTGCGTTCAATTTTAATATATTTTGCCGATGCTGTATATTATTTTTAACTATGATATTTCAATATATTTCTTTCCATGGTATCATCAATTATTCGGGGTAAATTGATAAAAATTTATGTTACTTAAAATCTTCAACATGTGGTAAATGCCAGGGAAGAGTGGGCTTACCTGGAAGTGGTCCCCAGGTTAATGTCCCTACGACCAGATTGCTAACCAGGCTATTTTAAGTAACCTGGGGCCAGATTCACGAAGCAGTTACGCAAGTACTTACGAACGTATACAACTTTCCTCATTCTTTGACGGCTTTGGTTACAATTATTAAACAGTTTACAAGCATGAAAACTTCCCATTCAACTGTTGTTATTGTTATAAACAGCCTCCTGGTGGTGCTTCGAAGCTAACAATTATTAACTGTTTAATAATTGTAAACAAAGTTGTTAACAATTGAGAAAAGATGTACAGGTTCGTATGTGCTTGCGTAACTGCTTCGTGAATCTGGCCCCTGGCCTCAGGCCGGGCTCGGGGAATAAAAGAACTCCTGAAACTCTCTACAGGTATGCTCCAGGTAGTTGCTTCATGCAGTCTGGCGTAGGAGTCACAGTCGAAGCCCTGGTAGATTCGTGAGAGACACTGCTAACCCTTCCCTCTATTCTTATAGTCAATGCCAGATTAATTATATTCAGGTCTAGGTAAAACAGTTTAATTACTGAATGGGCACCGATGACTACAAGCACTGCATGACAGAGTTGGTTTAAGCTTAAATTATTAAATGGGCGAAGGTTACCTTACCTTGCCTTACCTTACAGTGACTGCAAGCACTGAGTACACCAGGTAAAGCAAGGCTTATTTGGAAAACCGAGTGTACAGCCGGGCTGTGGTGGGTATGTGGGTCTGCGGGCCGCTCCAAGCAACAGCCTGGTGGACCAAACTCTCACAAGTCGAGCCTGGCCTCGGGCCGGGCTTGGGAAGTAGAACAACTCCCAGATCCCCATCAAGCAGGTATCAACTAGGTACACTCGGAAATCAAGGCTATACTTGCACAAAACATAGGAAACTTAACACTTAAACACCATCAGATATTAAAATTCGATAATTGAGGTTACCATGCGGTTACTAATGATTTCGGGGCTTAGCGTCCCCGCGGCCCGGTCCTCGACCAGGCCTCCTCGTTGTTGGACTGGTCAACCAGGCTGTTGGACACGGCTGCACGCAGCCTGATGTAGGAGTCACGGCCTGGTTGATCAGGTATCCTTAGGAGGTGTTTATCGAGTTCTCTCTTGAACATTGAGAGGGGACGGCCAGTTATGCCACTTATAAATTTTAAATTTTGCCCCGAGGGGCAAGTTTATTGGGCAGCGCCACTCATCTTGTGAGTGAACATACCGCCATAGCAGAATGTACAACACTCCCCAATAGGAAGAAAACCCGCTGGGTTATGTTTCGGGGAAGCGTGTTCAACAGAAGCAAGGGAACTAAACCCAAAATAGTTTCTGGCACTTGCGTTCAAAGTTTTGATATTAAGTGTTCAAATAAGCGCAAATAGCCTAATAGCGGTAATTTTCACGAAACAAATACAATCTAAAAAAATATAATACACAGAGATAAGCGAAGGTTTCTGTTTCATTGTACTCTAAAAGTAAGCCTACAGAATAGTGCCACATTTATATTTACAACATTATTACCACAATATGTTAATTATTTACGTGAACTGGCGAGAGGCATAATTATTTTTTGTTTATACATACCAAGGCTAGGCCTACCAAAATCTAAGAAAACTAACATAAATATATTTTAAAACAATTTAATATGAACCCATTATTTTAAGACAGTACATAATGCACAAAGAAATCACACTAACATGCCATATATCAACTAGAAAATCATTTGGAGCAATGAGGTGACTCGAACCAGCGACCAAGGTATTCCCAGCCAAGCACCTTACCCCCTGCACCACGACATGGTATAAGTTATATAACCTGGGATTCCACTGATGATAATGAATTTTAAACAGTGAAAACTTAACACTAAACCAAAAACCAATGGCACAACGGGACGCAAATGGCAACACCTTGGAAAATCCACACAAGCTAAAGTTAAAAAAGCAGCACAAATAGCCTAAGATGCGAAGGGGAGGCGATGGGAGGAAGGGCTCAGCCCCATCACCCCTCCCTTAGCACCCCTGGCAGCGTATCCACAAGGTCATCACACACCACAGCTCCTGTATAAACACGCCAGAGACAAGATATTAGTGTGTGGGTTAGGGACTACGCCAGTGGCCATGTCTCTGTCTTTGTCTCTCTGTGTTTGCATGTCCACGTCTTCACCATATCTCTCTGGGACGGCCGTCATCACCCACTCCACCTTAGTGACAAGTGGCGGGTTACCGTGAGAGGAGGAGGACAGAGGATGATCAACACCCTATTCAGATTTACTTCATACAAGTCTGGAGAATAATAATGATGACCGCACCACAAATAAATAAATTATATTATATACATATATATATATATATATATATATATATATATATATATATATATATATATATATATATATATATATATATATATATATATATATATATATATATATATATATATGACAATGTCAGACCACGGAGGAAAATGAAACAGGAATTTCCTTAAGTAATTTCGTATATTAAATACATCTTCAGAAGGAATATTTAAAATTTATTCCTTCTGAAGATGTATTTAATATACGAAAGTACTTAAGGAAATTCCTGTTTCATTTTCCTCCGTGGTCTGACATTGTCACATTCTTAATCACGTGTTTATTTTCGTGATATATATACACACACACACACACACACACACAATATATATATATATATATATATATATATATATATATATATATATATATATATATTATATATATATATATATATATATATATATATATATATATATATATATATATATATATAGCATACCTGAGCTACAAAAATCACATTCTAACTTCTAACTTTTAATTAAAACAAGGTTACACGGCTTTTTTTTTAAATACTGAACATAATAAAAGGCGCTAATTAATCTAATGAAATTACATTCAACGAACGAGTTTTGCGCGCAGCTCAAAGTCAAGCCTAAAACACCAACCATAAGAAATAGAAAAACACGTAATTTCAATTAGGCTCCACATTAAAAGTACAAAGAGCGGTATAATGTGTTCATTTGTGCCGTTGTTTTTATGTTTAATACCAATGTTAGTATTGATTGTGAATTGTAACTTTAATGCTGTATGTTGCTTGTAAGTGATTATGATGCTTAGGTTCACCTTCACTGGCACCTTACTATGGGGCATTAACAATGATGCATTGCATCACTATCATTGTATCCTAGTGTAACTCACATGACACTATTTTTAGGGTTTAGCTGACTATTTTAGGGTTTAATTACAGTACTTTAAATATACTGGTAGTTTAATTATTGCCACACAGACGAGGCAAATGACCTTACATATGCAGCTAATTGCTCCACATACATTGTCGATCAACTCGATAAGCAGCCACATCCATCACAGGCGCAGCCACTGGCCACGCAGACGCAGCCACTGGCCACGCAGACGCAGCCACTGGCCACGCAGATACAGCTAATTATTCCACAGATAGCCACTGGCCACAGTGATTGCTGGACTCGACAAACCCAGTCCGCTTGACAAGGCGCCCATCAAACCGGGGCGTGTCTGCAGATGACTTCTCATTTCACGATTTAATTACGAAACTTATTTAATCCGAACCGCAACGGATGTGGGGTTATCGTATCACTATTACTTTGCACCAAACACGGAAGCTTTATAAATGTGTAAATCTCCCTTAGTACAAAAATGGACAGCAAAGTTGTTGACGATTTCAAGAGCTCTTGTACTCGTGCGGCATGTAGTCAGATTACAAGAACTCAAGTCTGTAGTTTTTCATGTTTAATGAAAAACATGAAAATGTTTTCATGTTCATGCTCTGTCTGTAAAGTTCTCTTCGTTGCCAGAAGGCCCAAGATTGGCAAAATTGTTATCAGAACACATCCCTTTAAAAATCATTGTATACAATTATAAAAATGTCATAGGCCTATACAGGCTGTAGGTTCTAAAATCATGATGAAATTCTATATTTTTTCTGTTGTAAGAAATTAACCTTTGCGTTTAACAAAGTTAAGCTATTGATTCTGTGAACGATTAACACGACCATTTCCACACAAAAAAATAACAGAATGTATGTATTAACTCTTGTAATGCCACCCAAATCTACTAACAGACTCTCTTATCATAATACCTTCCCTTCAGCGCCTACTATCTTCTTGAGGTTATCTTGAGATGATTTCGGGACTTTTTAGTGTCCCCGCGGCCCGGTCCTCGACCAGGCCTCCACCCCCAGGAAGCAGCCCGTGACAGCTGACTAACACCCAGGTACCTATTTTACTGCTAGGTACTAAGGTGTTGCCCTGGACCCACTCTGTCTACCTTCTTCCACCCTTAGTCTTGTTAGGCCCTAGCATGTGTTCCTCCAGTGCTGGAGGAACACCATGTCTCACTCCAGCTTTAGTGGTGGAGTTGGACCTGTACTAAGCCTCCCTATGGGGACCTGCCGGGTTGCTGCCTCTCATGCTCTACAAAAAATATATACACAATTTATTCAATTTACATAGGCTTAGACTTGATATACCTAAAAAAAAATCCTATTTAACTTATCAAAAAAGATGAGAAATTTCATCTATACAGTATTAAACGTATTATTTTCAAGTATATTTATTACTTTACGAGGGAATATTACCCATTGGCATTTAGTAACGAATTAGTCAACGAGGAAAGCTGAGCACATGCTACGGCACCTTCAGGATGACTATATCCATCCCCTCACTGCTGGACCTGGCCTTGCTCCCTACCCTGGTCCTCAGGTCGGGAGGCTGGCCATCTAAGCAGGCATCTAGCTGTGCTTTGACCTCATCCCTTAAGGCATAAAAACGATATGTACCCGCCTGGTACCCACTAAGAGACGAAGTAATTCATTCACTGACGCGTGATACTCAGGACAGGTCACGAAAGAGGGTCACAGTCTCCTAAAAAGCAAGTTAACTCCTTCCCTGCACAAAAACTACCCTCCATCATCTGGCTATAAAAATAAACCAAAAAGTGGCAAACAATAAAAGACAATTTCTAACGAAGGCCCCCCGGTTTAACTGCAGCAAACAACATCTCCGGGGGCGGAGATTGTGTTCCCAGTGCAGAACATTACTACCCTTCAACCTAAACAATACGACTGTACAACAGACGCACGAGAACAAAATCGTGTGTTCAATTCAGAAACAATCCTTGCCTGCTAAAGTAGCATCCAAGTTACGATTAACTTCATTGAGTCGGGACGTTAATTGAAACTAGGGCCGTCCTACTCCGCCTCCGTCTTCCGTGGGTCGCTGGATATTGCAACAACACTACTGGCTGTTGATCAGTCAGGTTGTTGCTTGTGGCGGCCCGCAGGCCCACATATCCATGACAACCGGCTGATAACTTACTTCCACTACCAGAGGTCACACAATGTGAACAAAATTAAACAAAAAATAATATATATACACATTTCAAGTTCAAGTAAGTTTATTGAGACAAGAAAAAATATACATCTCAAAGGGATAGAGTAGCTTAGGCTACTTCTACCCCCATTTATTAATTCATCCAACAACCCAACTTAAGTTTTCCTTTAGGCTCGGTGGCAGTAGACTAGCTGACCTTAAAAATAAACTTCTAATCATGCTACCAAACAATAATAAAAGAGGATGCAAACTGGCATTTAAAAGTTTACGAGCGTCAAATAACAATTATGTTTGTATAGACAAAGACGATTCTTAAATCCTTATCAATATTTGCCTTAAAAGCTTTTCAACTTAGAACGTGAGGCTGATTTGGATAGCCTACCAGTGTAGCCTCATGAGCAGCCAGGAGCCTGATATCGCTGTATGAGACTAACCCGTGGAAGCAAGATTTTGAATGTGACAATTTGACAAACCGCAGCATATGAGGCTATTACAAAAATGGGCCACCAAAAAATTACTGGTCAATGGGCAGTAAATTTTGGTGGCAAAGCAATCAAACTGCCGAGGTCTACCATAGCAAAGACTAGCAATTGATGACTGTACACCACTTTGTAAACCTAATGGTTCTGAGGGCCACCAGTGCCGTGGAGAGTGCCGAATTTCTTGCATCTCCCTTGGAATGCAAGATGCAAGCTACTGAGAGAGAGAACGCTCTCCCCTAGTACTCTTAATTAATTATTAGTTCCTACCTGTATACATGTAGAGAGTATAGGCTAACATTAAATTAGGCTACAAAAGAACTAAAAAATATTAAGTTTAGGAAGCTTTTAGGTCGGTATCAATAATTATGCCTCTTATGAATTCGCCATCGAAGCAAGCGTGTCACGCAGCAGCGTGACAGAACTAGGTTCTATTACTATGACACGTTTCAAGGACATCCTGAGGGGTCTCATCAGTCTCGCGTGCCTAGGCAACTCGTTCTCCCGAGTGTTACGGGCTCACCATAGCCCGTGCTACATGGACACTTCGTTCTGAGTAGCTAAATCTAAAACAACAACAATAATCTCCCGAGTGTTCCCAGCGTCACAAAACTATTGTACTAAATTCCCCGAACCTACCCTACCAGATGACTCGAACAGAAAACGGAACATCATGTCAATTTCGCAAGCTACTGCCATTGATTAGTACATTAGTTTTTGGCCTTAGGGAAATTATACGTCAAAATGTGATGTACTAATCAGGAGAACGGGTTGAGGCGGCAGGGGATTGTTGGCTGGCTATCTTGGGAACTATGTTGACCACATACTGGTGCTCTTGAAGAAAATATGAACGTGAAAGATGGCATGGTTATCTAACTTAAGACACCAAATATAGGCTAAGCCTATCAAGGGCTAGGCCTAGACAGGAAGATTTTCAAATTCATTAACATAGCAACTAGTAGAGGTAATGACACTATTTACTAGACATGCAGCTAAGTGGGCAGAAGCCACTTAGTCACTTAGCTGCATTTGGCAGCTAAGTGGCCTGAATATTGCAAGTCGTACATCACCTAGATAATAACGGAGGCGTAATGCTTCACAGATCACAAATTATATATCATATAGTGCTTTGTGACTCCTGTCCAAAATCCTATTTAAAAGAAGTATACCAAAAAGACATAACAAATGTAGCTGATATCTGCTTAATGGGGTTCTGGGAGTTGTTCTACTCCCCAAGCGTGGCCCGAAGCCAGGCTTGACTTGTGAGTTTGGTCCACTAGGCTGTTGCTTAGAGCGGCCCGCAGGCTCATATCCACCACAGCCCGGTTGATCCGGTACTTCTTGCAGGACCCTATGTAAATCCTTCTTGAAGACTTCCACCTATGGGGGGAGGGGGGGAGGGAGGGAGAGAGGGAGGGGAGGGGGGGGAGAGAGGGAGAGAGGGAGAGAGGGAGGGGAGGGGGGGGGAGAGAGAGAGAGAGAGAGAGAGAGAGAGAGAGAGAGAGAGAGAGAGAGAGAGAGAGAGAGAGAGAGAGAGAGAGAGAGAGAGAGAAAGGGGTGGAGAAGAGAGGAACTGAGGGAAAGGGGAAGCGAGAGGATAGGAAAGGAGAGGGGGATGAGGGGGAACAAGAGATGGGGGGGGGAAAGAGACCAAGACATAACCGAGTACCCTATCGACTATATAAACAAAAATTACACAACAATTTTGCCAGCAACGATTTAGCTCCCCCCCCCTCCACCCCCTTTACACGCTTGATTAATTCCAAGATAACAGACATAGTGACCACAAGAGAATACTAACCAGGTCACCCAAGGGGCACGGTTGGCTTGACCCGTCATTTAAAAAAAAACACAAAAAAGCCACGTTTATAGTATGCTTGTGTAGTTTTCAAATCATCTCGCATTGTGTTCACAGATTCACACTCCACTTAACTCAACCCTGCAGGCCGTGAAGTGGTTGACTGCACACCATCTAACCTGCATATTGAGGCATGGTGGATTCAGCACCATTTGCAGGTTGTGAAATGGTCGACTGAACATCATAGAACAATCCACCAACTGCAGGTTGCAAGGTGGATTGCACAATAATAAATTTATAGGCCGTGAAGCCGTGGTTCGAATGATGTGTCAAGCATTTCGGAGCATGCGGATATGGAACGAATTTGCGAATTACTGAAAGACGAATCTGACGGCAATGGTACGTACGAACTGTCGGAATTTATTAAAGTAAAACGAATATGGGAGAGAGGACAAGAATCTGGGTACGAGACGATAAGAAAGATAACAATGAGTATTGTGGGGCGTAAGCAATTGTCATATTAATACCATAATGTAACTGTCATATTAATAACATAATATAATTGTTTTATTAATACCATAATGTAATTATCATGTTAATACCATAATGTAATTATCATGTTAATACCATAATGTAGTTGTTTATAAGTAAAGAATAAAATACATTTATAAAATGTTATTCTGGTCGAGATACGAAACATGAGCAAGGCAACGGAATAGTTGACAATGACAAAGTTCAAATAACGAGGCGAATTGATGAAGAATCGGTTACAAATTCGAATCACAAGAAAATAAGATTCTATGGAACAGAGGTCTACGCAGTCGGATCACAGCACAAAGTTCCCGAGTTCGAATCCCGCTACATAAGTCTCCCCCCGTCCCATCCCAAATCCTTATCCTGACCCTTTCCAAGGGCTATATAGTCGTAACGGCTTGGCGCTTTCCCCTGATAATTCCCGTCCCTTCACTTGATGCACCTTTTCACCTAGCAATAAATAGGTAGGCAACTGTTGTGGGGCTGCAAGGTCAATTGGCCCTGGTAGATCTCCATAAGCCTAGCTAACCGGCCTCTTGTACCCCGGCTATTAGGGAACCTTACCTTGAGGTTACCTTGAGGTGAGTTCGGGGTTCAGCGACCCCGGGGCCCGGTCGTCGACCGGGCCTCCTCGTTGCTAACCTTAAGGTCAACCATAAAGGAACTACCACCACACACAACAGTTCCCAGGCAAAAATGTCCAATTATTGCGAGAATTTTCAATTAGGGGCTAGAATAGGGTCGGAAAATAGTTTATTTCCTGAACAAATCTTTATGAAACATCAGATATTATAATTTTAAAATCAGCATCAAGATATTAGGCTACACTAAATCTTGTAATCATGTGACAACAGGAATACAAAAGCCTACACATCCTACCCAACATGCACAATATAAAATAAACAATACACATTCCTACACATGACTGGATCACATCAACGGTACATAGCCTCCCCCCAAATAACCGACTCAAAACAGCTACTTGACCGTGTCGTAGCTCAGTCGATAAAGGCAGCGTCTGGGATGATCTCGGACGTAGGTTCGAATCCTCGTCACGGCCTCTTGTGGATTTGTTCATAGCCACTTTTAGTCACTGACAGGATTAAGATGTGGTCCAGCCTCCTCACACATCATAATAAACCACTTTACATCTCTACAATTAACACAAGTATCATCCAACACACTTATAATATGTAATCAGAATCGACTATGTAGTATCTATTTATATAATCAAATAAATATCAGATAAGGAACCAAGTATCCCAAGGTTCCAGCACGCATCAGTCCTCAATCACCAACGAGATTGCATCCGTCTCTGCGGGTCATAGCCTATTTAATAATTCACTGTATCCTCTGTTGTGACACATGAAAATAGCACGTATAACTACCATATAATATCAGTTGCCTGTTGTCCTGTACATATTTTACTTCCATTGTGATACCGAAGGGGATTCAATAACTCCATCAGATGCCTTTGGGAGATATCATGCAGCTCACGAAACCCCATACTTGGCACATGCACTAAACTCCGCAATACGTATGGTATGAGATTTAAGAAGTCTAGTATGGCCCTTCATATTATATTATATTATTATTATTATTATTATTATTATTATACAAAATGAGATACCCAGGTCTCTCTTCCCCCCTCCCCTCACTTTCTCTCTCTTTCAGAAAATGCATTACTGTATTATGAATACCTGAAGAATTGCTAAAGAAAATAATTTTAAAAACAAATCCACGACTGAAGACTTAAAAATTGCAGGAGGTAGCTGTAGAATTTATTATCTTAAAGGTTGATAATGGTGCCAATCCTGACTGGGCTATGAATCTATGACACTAACATACCACAAAAGGTGTTGCAACCACCTCTGGTTGTTTGTAGGGACCCTCAAGCCTCGAAAAAGATATGCAGCACCCGGGGGAGCCTTGTCGAACTCCCACATGCGCTAGCACAAATTATCTTCTACCACCAGATCCCAAAATACATGGAATCACAGTACAGTGTATCTCCATAACCCCGGACGACATGGGTTCAGAACAGGGCGCTCTTGCCTGTCACAGTTGCTGGACCACTATGACATGGCCTTAGATGCTATGGAAGACAAGCAAAACGCTGATGTAATTTACACAGATTTCGCAAAAGCCTTCGATAAATGTGACCATGGTGTTATTGCACACAAAATGCGTGCAAAAGGTATTAGCGGAAAAATAGGCAGATGGATCTACAATTTCCTGACTAATAGAACCCAATGTGTAATAGTCAACAAAATAAAATCCGGACCATCAACCGTGAAGAGCTCAGTCCCCCAGGGTACTGTACTTGCTCCAGTACTCTTTCTCAAACCCATATCGGACATAGACAAGGACACAATCTATAGTACTGTATCATCCTTTGCAGATGACACTAGGATTTTTATGAGAGAAGACAACATAGACAGCACAGCAAACCTCCAATCAGATGTAAATCAGGTCTTTCTGTGGACTACAGAAAATTATATGGAATTTAATGGAGATTAGTTCCAACTCTTGGGCTATGGAAAAAATGAAAATATAAAAGCAGAAACCACGTACAAAACGCAGTCAAATCATAACATTGAACGAAAAGGCAAATAAAGAATTTGGATGTACTGTACTCATGTCGGAAGACCTTATCTTTAAAGAACACAATAAAGTAGCCGTCACAACTGCAAGAAAAATGACAGGTTGGATAACAAGAAATTTTCAAACTACAGATGCTATACCAATGATGATACTCTTTAAAACGCTAGTGCTCTCTAGAGTGGAATACTGCGGCACAATGACTGCCCCTTTCAAAGCTGGAGAAATTGTTGACCTAGAGAGCGTGAAAAGATCCTTTACTGCTAGAATCCACTTGGTAAAACATCTAAACTATTGGGACCGACAAAAGAGCCTAAATCTGTATTCTCTTGAGCGAAGGCGGGAGAGATACATAATAATTTACACGTGAAAAATAGTAGAGGGGATGGTCCCAAACCTGCACACAGAAATAACATCACATGAGACCAAAAGGCATGGCAGGATGTGCAGAATACCCCTGTTGAAAAGAAGAGGTGCAATAGGTACTCAGAGAGAACTTTATCAACATCAGAGGCCCGAGACTGTTCAACACGCTTCCACCACACATAAGGGGCACAACTGGCCGACCCCACACAGATTTCAAGAGAGAATTCGATAAGCACCTCCAAAGGATACCTGATCAACCAGGCTGCGAGCAGCCGCATCCAACAGCCTGGTTGACCAGTCCAGCAACGAGGAGGCCTGGTCGACGACCGGGCCGCGGGGAAGCTAAGCCTTGAAAACACCTCAAGGTAACCCCTTCTATATTATATATATATATATATATATATATATATATATATATATATATATATATATATATATATATATATACATACACATATATAATTTTATTGATAACTAAATCAATAATTCCTATTCCAATTGTAATAATAATATTTCAAATAAACCAATTGGAAATTTTTTGAAAATAAAGAAAATCACTCGGCCTATTAGGCAAATCGGTCCTTGCATAGTAGGCCGATTAATGTCCTCTGGCTACTAGGTACAACATATATATATAACTGTAAGCTCTTATGACCCTTTAGACTTCGAACCTAGGCTGCCTGGGGTAGCACCCCCACTGTGAGTTGAATAGTATGAACATTGTAGCGGAATCCCCGGGCTTAAATGTTCTCATAATCCATCCTATCACTTTCCTGGCTGACGCTATATTTGCTGGTTATGCTCATTAAACGTCACGACTTCAGACATTATTTTCCCCAGCACTTTTACACGTTGTTTTCCATCTAGGAGTAGATCTGATTGTGTCTTGTAACCTGTATTTTGTTTTGTGTGCTAAATTTTCCCATACTTAAGTACCTGGAATTTATCACTGTTAAAGATCATGTTATTTTTTATTGCCCAATCGTATACTTATATCAATTTGTAGTTTTTCAATCTCTTGTACAAAAATCTTTTTTATGCTGATTTTCGTATTATTTGCAAGGGATGCGAGAATCACCTTAAGGTAACCTCAAGGTATGACACGACGCTGTGACTTGTATTTTTGTTTAAGATTCATAACCGAAACACAAATGCACAGTGAAGTTTTATATAAAACATTAACAAATGTGTGATAGACAGTGATGGGCCGAGTGAATTATTTTACCTAGCTAGAGCTATTTGTTGCTAAACGACAGACACAGTAATGGGTGGAGACGCAAGCTGGTCCATACATGGGATGCCAGGCAACGATATCATTATTTTTCCCACTCAAATGACACTTTTTCACTGACTCAAATGACAGCAATGCCCATCATATTATATACATTATATATATATATATATATATATATATATATATATATATATATATATATATATATATATATATATATATATATATATATATATATATATATATGTAGCGTCTCTTGTAATTACCCCTTTTTTTCTCGTGCCATCATTTTGTAAGCTTAACAGTTTGACATCAGCGGTGTTGTTAAAAAAATACAAATTTTGTAACCTTCGGTTGCCATTTTTTTTTTGGGTGGGGGGGGGGGGGGGGGTTTGCTTGTACCTTTCCAAAAGTATTGTCTGATGTCGGACCATTAACTAACAGACCTATAATGATTTCTTGCGCATCAAGTGTCAGCCATAAAAGTTGTCGTAGTTATTATTCAGGATAGTTTGTTCGACCCCGTTCCCGCCAAGTGTCGCAGCCTGTATGTGTCAAGCCTTGGATGATGTACTTATGTAAGTAGGAGTGACTAGTCGAATAACTGAAATTCGGTTATTATTCACATCCAGCAAAACAATTGTTCTACGGAGTTTCTGTTGAAATTGAACTCGCTAACAGTCAAAGGAATGAAGTTGCCTAAGATAATGATTTACAAATATAATTACAAAATAGAAAGGGACAAAAATAATTTGAATTTATGACAGCCATGACAAGCACCGATAATAATATTTACCTCACAAAGGTATACTAATATTGTCATATATATATATATATATATTATATATATATATATATATATATATATATCGTACCTAGTAGCCAGAACGCACTTCTCAGCTTACTATGCAAGGCCCGATTTGCCTAATAAGCCAAGTTTTCCTGAATTAATATATTTTCTCTAATTTTTTTCTTATGAAATGATAAAGCTACCCATTTCATTACGTATGAGGTAAAAAAAAAATTATTGGAGTTAAAATTAACGTAGATATATGACCGAACCTAACAAACCCTACCTAACCTAACCTAACCTATATCTATAGGTTAGGTTAGGTTAGGTAGCCGAAAAAGTTAGGTTAGGTTAGGTAGGTTAGGTGGTCGAAAAATCATTAATTCATGAAAACTTGCCTTATTAGGCAAATCGGGCCTTGCATAGTAGACTGAGAAGTGCGTTCTGGCTACTAGGTACGACATACATATATATATATATATATATATATATATATATATATATATATATATATATATATATATATATATATATATATATATATATATATATATATATATATATATATATATATATAATATTATGAAACTGTATTACCGACACCGCAGGACAAGGCATGTTAGGCGACGAGGGAACGTCTGCAGGCTGCGGAGGGAACATGCCAGAATTTACGCGGAGAATTTTGTGGAGAGCGAAACAATTTCGCGGTGTGAGAGCTGTTTATTGGAGGGGGATGGCGCATTACCGGAGGACGGGAGAGACACGCTTAACATGCTCCATTTTGACTTCTCTGTTGCTTTTACTGGAGTCGAGGGATATAATATAGCATCACTGCCGACAATGTTGGGTGTGATCAACACGAGGTATGTACTGTAGTGAGAATAAGATAAATGTGTTTCTAAAGATCAAAACCTTCAGATTTGTTGATAACAGCTTGCGCTTTCATTATGAACACTGGTTCCATTCCTAATGAACCTTATTAATTAAAATAATAATAATAATAATAATAATAATAATAATAATAATAATAATAATAATAATTAAAAAGGCAGGAGGTAAGGAAATAAAAGTGATGGGTAGCCTAATGGTTGTTCCGTCGTATATACCCGCAACTTACATATTTTAGCATGTAAAATACTGAAAAGATTGGTTTCTTTCCTTCTCTCAGTACAATGCATGAACTGTATTACACCACTGTTTCACACAATGACGTCTGACATATTTCGACAAATGTGTCAAACTCGGCCAGAATATGACACCTTCATTTGTTTGCGGGCTGCTATAAACTTTCTAGCCCTACTAAGCTAACTGATGCAAAACCCAAAATCTGTGAACAGGCTGAGAAGGAAGGTATCCTCTGGAACCAAGTTATAAATGCACAAGGAAAGTGTTTGCATGCGAATTTGCCCATGAATTCCCTGTGCAAGTTACTCTTCTGTATAAAATAACAGAACATTTGCATATCACTTAGCCTAACCCTGAAGCAACAGGGTAAACAAGCTTTTGAATACCTGGTTAAAGGAAAAATATTTGAAAACAAGAAGACCCATTAGGTTGTGCTGATCTATGTAGTCAGCTACTGGCCTGGGATACTTTAATAGCAATACTCTTATCTAGTCTCAGAACGCGTAATGGCAATACTATTATCTCGGATTAGAACACGTAATGATAATAATATTAGAACACGTAATCTTCTTCTCTTGAGAAGAACGTTATGATGATAATATTAGAACACGTAATGATAATAATATTAGAACACGTAATGATAATAATATTAGAACACGTAATGATAATAATATTAGAACTAATTGAGGTAAATACTGTTATCGGGGCTTTTCATGGCTGTCACAAATTCAAATAATTAGTTTTTGTTTTGTTTTGTATTAGTGGTGGCTTGCCAAAAGGATTCACTGTAAGCTACATCCTACTTATGATGAAATTAAACCAATAGCCTCGTAGAACGAAGTGAGACCAGCTCATGAACACAAGGACTGTGACAGTCACTATAACTAATCTCGCCTGAGGGATGGCGAGTTGCTAGATGTTCTAACGTGTTATAAATAACATGAAAACTGACACTGTAATGTGTTCTCGAGTTCACACATATTTATGAGTTCCCTGGACAAGTGATGTACATGGCGACGGACATGCAAAGAGGAATGTTGCAAATGGCAGGCGACCACAAGCAACAAGAAATACCTATTACAGTAATGAAAATTACAATGGAACTAATACAGGTAATATTATTGTTACTAAAATTACTTTAATTTCGATGTTCTTAAAATCATATTAAAATCATAGAAATAAATATAAAATAAAAGAATAAAAATAGATACTAATGTACAGTACTATTATTATTATTATTGCACTGATAAATCACATTATATATGTATATATATATATATATATATATATATATATATATATATATATATATATATATATATATATATATATATATATATATATATATATATATATATATATATATATATATATATATATATATATATATACGTACAAACTCTAGCCTACTATTTAACACATTCCACTTATAGACGTACCAAAGGAAAATTTGTAGGCTGTCTAGATCGATACGTATTTACTATTGCTTCAACGTACTTATTACTTCATATTATTGATTTTAATGCCAGTGAAAAAATCTGAAGTTGTATTACTATGAATATCTTGTTAATGTCGGTACAGTACTATTATAAATTAGTAATTTGTTGTAAAAAAATGAATTTAATCTGAATTTGAAAATGTACCTAAATTACACGTGGAATTTGCGCTTGAGCGTCCTCTTAAGTTAATTTTGTTTGACTGGTGCAGTTGATCCTTAGGCTACCATAGAGATTCCAATACTCTCTCTCGCTTTAGCTATTTCAACTTAGTTTTCACAAGCCTACTGTAGTTTATCCATGCAGTGAACAGGCTTCTCCTAATGTCTAAAGGCCTATTGAATAATAAGAGTCAGTCTCCTTGTTTAGTCACTCCCATGCCATTACGGGCTATTCATGCCCGTGCCACCTCCTGGTTGGCTTAATCTTAATCAATCAATCTCCTATGCCAGACTGCCTCTCCCCCCCACCTCCCTCCCCCCCCCCCCGTCTCTCTCTCTCTCTCTCTCCGCGTGCCTCTAATCCTTTCCACCACCACCCACGGGATGGGGCGGTGGTGGAAAGTTAATTTATTTACTATGACATTAAATTAAATGAAACCTCACTCCCCTTGTCGTTTTCTTGGATCATATTCCCCTTGCAATTCTTCTTTTCTCCCATGGTATGAGGTTCAGGTCTTAAGACGTCTAGCTAAGCAGCTCGGGTCTTCTTGTTCTGAGATGAATGTTCTCTGACCATTTCTTAAGGTTATTTGCATGTCTGGTCAGGTACAGACTGCATGCTCGTTTCTGTGAGGCATACTCGAGAACCAGCTTTAGGTATAGGGGTATACAATGTAGTGAAATTAATTCTTATTTTGGTTTCGCAAATAAAGTAACCAGTCCTCCTAAAAAGAACTTAGTTTTTCACTCGAATGCGTTACATAAGGCCAAAAATTACCGTACTAGAAAATGGAAGCGGCTGGCGAAACTGACGTAGTCCCGTTTTCTGTTTTGGGTGCTCTGGTAGGTTAAGAGAAGCCACTTTAAATTTACCGTTTTCTTGACGTTGGGAAACCTTAGGAGGCTGGGCTGAATAAAGATGCTACCCAGTAGAAATGTACCCCGAGAGCTAGTTTCGATTTGACATACGGTCTACCATGCTGGTATTGTATACCCCAAGGTGAATGTGCACTCAAGTTGCATTTGCAGGCATTGGATTACTGCTCCTGGTCCTTATCTATTGGTCATCAACTGACTAGTGCATGACTTAACTCGCGGGTTTGTCATAGGTATATTTTGAGATGTGAAATATAGTATCCTAGTTATTCTATATTTGCCTCTTAATTATTAATTATTTATTACTTTGAATCTCAACTTTATTTTAAATCACATCATTAAACTTTTTCACTTTACATATATTAGTTCAGACAGTGCTTAATTTGTGAATTTTCATGCAACGAGTAGTGTAACAAGTACAGTATATATATATATATATATATATATATATATATATATATATATATATATATATATATATATATATATATATATATATATATATATATATATATATATGATGTTGAATATGACCGATTGGGTAAGATTAATGTGTTAGGTTACACTCGTTCCAACAATATTTTGTTTTTACTTCAGAATTTAACCCTAAACATGCCGCTAAAGATTACATATCTCAGCCCAAAGTGCTGATCCAGTTCGTCCTTTTGAGATGTATCTTTTTCTTGTCTCAATAAACATGAACAAAAATAATGTACTAAATTGCCCAAACCTAACCTAACCGAAGACCCACGAATAGAAAACGGGACAAGTTCCGTAAAATGATGCTACTAATCTTAGTTACAAAATGTTTGTATTACTAATATTAATCCAATAATCTGTTACATTTTATAATAGGCCTAGCTTATGCATACGGTATTGCAGGTGGGGTAAAGGATGATTTTTGTACCCAAATTCCTCGACAAATTAACGCACTTTATTGGATGGTAAATAATTGAAAATATATACAATATCCAACTGACACGAATGTAAAATATTAGTATGAAATTAATATTAAAATTTCCGATTCAGCACTATGGAATGTAGTCCAGCTTGCATGCATAAATTATTACTAGAACAAAATAACATAAAAAGGTATAAATATTAATAGCATTACAAATAAAAATCTGTTGTAATGACATTAACATCAAGAGTGTTATTTTATAAACAGTAGAGAAGATTTGGTGTTTCATGGACGCTATGGGAATTTTGTTAAAACACCTTTTTCGCCCAATAACGAGCAACCATACATGGTTTCTGTCTTTAGCCGGTCTTTTAGCTTTTTGGACAATGTGTACGTTTGCGAACTGTACTGAATAGGGAGTACTGGGAGCCGGTCGGCCGAGCGGACAGCACGCTGGACTTGTGATCCTGTGGTCCCGGGTTCGATCCCGGGCGCCGGCGAGAAACAATGAGCAGAGTTTCTTTCATCCTATGCCCCTGTTACCTAGCAGTAAAATAGGTACCTGGGTGTTAATCAGCTGTCACGGGCTGCTTCCTGGGGGTGGAGGCCTGGTCGAGGAGACACTAAAGCCTCGAAATCATCTCAAGATAATAAATACTGTTTATTTTTTTATGATTTAAATTTGAAAGTAAAATGTCTGCTTTCTGCTAGTAGGATGGTTGTGAATGGACAGATAAGCAGTCTGCACAAACGAGTCTACTACATTAACACAAGGTTAATGATTAGAAAAAAAGTTAAGTACTGTACTTAACAAAATATTTTTAGTAAGGTTTAAGGTAGAATCTGATGATCTTCGTTACATTCTCAAGATAATCAGTCCAATCCATGCTACGACCTGTGTAATAATTTGAAGAGCTCAGGGCTCAGTCATGCATTATTACTTATTTTAGTCACAGAAGAGGGTAGGAAGCTTGTTGAGAGTTGTAGCCCTACTGAAAACCTTTTTCTTGCTATCTATTTCCTTTTTATTGGTATATATAAATTTGTAGTATTTATTATACAATTCAGAAACAACAGTGAACTTAATTTTGCAGGTGATAAACACTGTTGGAATTAGTGTACCCCGCGCTTCTAGGAAGTTTCGCTAACATGGCTTCGTCAGTAGCCTTACCATGTGATGGTTTTGGGGCTTAGCGTCCCCGCGGCCCAATCACTGCCCAGGCCTCCTGGTTGCTGGACTAATCAACCAGGCTGTTGGACGCGGCTGCTCGCAGCCTGACATGTGAGTCACAGCCTGGTTGATCAGGCATCGTTTGAAGGTGTTTATCGAGTTCTCTCTTGAACACTGTGAGGGGTCGGCCAGTTATGTCCCTTATGTGTAGTGGAAGGATGTTGAACAGTCTCGGGCCTCTGATGTTGATAAGAGTTCTCTCTCTCTCAGAGTACCTGTTGCACCTCTGCTTTTCAACAGGGGTATTCTGCACATCCTGCTATGCCTTCTGGTCTCACGTGGTGTTAGTTCTGTGAGAAAGTTTGGGACTAGCCCCTCTACTATTTTCCACGTGAAAATTATTATGTATCTCTCTCGCCTGGGCTCAAGAAAATACAGATTTAGACATTTTTGTCGTTCCCAATAGTTTAGATGATTTACTGAGTGGATTCTAGCAGTAAAGGATCTCTGCACGCTCTCCAGATCAGCAATTTCTCCAGCTTTGAAAGGGGCTGTCATTGTGCAACAGTATTCCACTCTACAGAACACTAGCGTCCTTAAAAGTATCATCGGTATAGCATCTCTGGTTTGAAAGGTTCTTGTTATCCAACCTGTCATTTTCCTTGCAGATGTGACGGTTACTTTATTATGTTCTACTTTAGAGGTAAGGTTTTCCGACATGAGTACTATACACCTAAATCCTTTACATTGCTTTTTCGTTCTATGTTATGATTTGACTGTGTTTTGTACGTGGTTTCCGTTTTAATATTTTCATTTTTTTCCATAGCGCAGGAGAAAGAACTTATCTTCATTACACACATTATTTTCTGTAGCCCATAGAACGACCTGATTTACATCTGATTGGAGGTTTACCGTGTCCTCTATGTTGTCTACTCTCATAAAACTCCTAGTGCCATCTGCAATGGATGATACAGTACTATAGATTGTGTCCTTGTCTATGTCCGATATGAGGATGAGAAAAAGTACTGGAGCAAGCACAATACCCTGGGGGACTGAGCTCTTCACGGTTGATGGACCAGATTTAATTTTGTTGACAATTTCACATTCTCCCAGCGAGTATAAGAAATATTGCCGAAACAACCGTGGACATCTTTAAGAGAAAACTAGATAATTTTTTCCAAGGAGTGCCGGACCAACCGGGCTTTGTTGGATATGTGGGCCTGCGGGCGGCTCTAAGCAACAGCCTAGTGGACCAAGCAACTCCCAGAACCCCATCAAGCAGGTAACATTGGGTTCTGTTGGCCAGAAAATTGTATATCCATCTGCCTATTTTTCCGGTAATTCCTTTTGAACGCATTTTGAGTGCAATAACACCATGGTCACATTTGTCGAAAGCTTTTGCGAAATCTGTGTAAATTACATCAGCGTTTTGTTTATTTTCCATGGCATCTAATGCCATGTCATAGTGGTCCAGCAACTGTGATAGGCAAGAGCACCCTGTTCTAAAACCATGTTGTCCAGGGTTATGGAGATGCTGTAATTCCATGTATTTTGTTATCTTACTTCAGAGCGTTCTTTCAAAGATTTTTATGATGTGTGATGTTAGTGATATCGGTCTGTAATTTTTGGCCTCTGCTTTATTTCTTCCTTTATGGAGTGGTGCTATCTCTGCTGTTTTTAGTATGTCAGGGATAACGCCAGTATCTAGGTCGTCTCCAAAGAATGTGAAGTGTCCGCGATAGTTTTTTTTTGTCAGTTCGTGATGAATACAGAGTTCCAAGAATCAGGGCCTGGTGCAGAGTGCATACGCATACTGTTTATGGCTTCTTTAAAATCCCATGGGGATTTGTTGACCTTCTTATCTTGAGGTTATCTTGAGATGATTTCGGAGCTTAGCGTCTCCGCGGCCCGGTCCTCGACCAGGCCTCCTTTTTGTTACACCCCCCCCCCCCAGGAAGCAGCCCGTAGCAGCTGTCTAACTCCCAGGTACCTATTTACTACTAGGTAACAGGGGCATCAGGGTGAAAAACTTTTTGCCCATTTGTCTCCGCCTCCACCGGGGATCGAACACGGAACCTCAGGACTACGAATCTGAAGCGCTGTCCACCCAGCTGTCAGGCGCCTTGGTGGCAGCAAGTCACTCCATTATTTACTTGGGTTAATTCAATCTCGGCAACACGTCAACATATTCATACTTGCTTTATCTTACCCACACCATAATTAACAGATTTGTTAACTGCTCCGACACTAATAAAAGTTCTTTCTAATGTCTCCTTGATTCATTTGGGTACTCAATTTCCACCTGTCTCTCCTAGTGAGTGTACTACTCGTGTAAAATAAATTATCTTTATCTATCCAATCAATTCCTGAGAATCTTGTATGGGGTGATCATGTCTCCCCTAAGTTTTCTGTCTTCCAGCGACGTGAGGTTTAGTTCCCGTAGTCTCTCCTCGTACTCAGCTAGTTGTGCTTGTAGGGGTTGAGCTTCGGCTCTTTGGTCCCGCCTCTCAAATGGCAAGCTTATACACCTCAGCTGGGGTACTCGTCTGGTAGCATACGTCTGTGTGTGTGTGTGTGTGTGTGTGTGTGTGTGTGTGTGTGTGTGTGTGTGTGTGTGTGTGTGTGTGTGTGTGTGTGTGTGTGTGTGTGTGTGTGCGCGCGCGCGCGCGCGCGCGCGCGCGCATGTGTATGTACTATTTGTATTTACCATTTGTGTCTGCAGAATAGAGCTATTAGCTCTTGGACCCCGCCTTTCTAACCAATCTATTTTTCCTCTATTATGTCTATTGCATATATTTCTCTTTTAACACACATCCCCAGGAAGTAGCCCATAGGAGCTGTCAAACTCCTAGGTGCCAATTTACTGCAAGGTGAACAGGTGCATCAGGATTAAAATAAACTCTACCCATTTGTTTCCTTATGAACTGACTGATGAGTTATTCTTGAGGAAAACAAATACTGATCAGTTTTCTTGTATTTAATATATCTTATATAATCTGATGTATTAACCACTTCTAAAACTTGCTTTTATTTCACTAACTGTCGTTAAAAATCTGTACATTAGTAAACAGTCGTGCCCCAGAATATGTAATTACCTAAGTGTAATTAACTAAGTGTAGTTACAGGATGAGAGCTACGCTCGTAGTGTCCCGTCTCCCCAGCACTCTGTCATATAACGCTTTGAAACTATTGACGGTTTTGGCCTCCACCACCTTCTCACCTAACTTGTTCCAACAGTCTACTACTCTATTTACGAAAGTGAATTTTCTTATATTTTTCGGCATCTTTGTTTAGTTAGTTTAAATCTATAACCTCTTGTTCTTGAAGTTCCAGGTCTCAGGAAATCTTCCCTATCAATTTTATCAATTCCTGTTACTGTTATGTGTGAGTGTGTGCATGTGTGCGTGTGTATGTGTATGTGCGTGCGTGTGTGTGTGTGTTCAATACCATTTTGAATTCTGGGCAACCATGAAACACACACACAACCCAGCAGGTTTTCTTCCTATTGGGGCGTTCTATATGCTGCTATGGCCGCTATAGTGTTATAGCGGCCATAGCTGCTATAGTGTTATGTAGCACGATAGCTGCTATGCTGCTGTAGTGTTATATTCACTCAGGATGAGTGGCGCTGCCCAATAAACTTGCCCATCGGGGCAAAATAACAATTCACCCGCCGTTACTAGAAAGCTTCACCCGCAGTTACTCCCCAGTCCTCAACCAATTACTGAACACACAGGAGTTCATTGTCACTTGTAAACAAACGAATCCAAATAAGACCCGCACAACACCCTTGACAAAGGTTGCATATATCCATCAATACCGCTACGAAGCTCGACCGGTACAACCAACAGGTTGTATATCACTTCTGTTCAAACAAAACAGCCACTTTTGAAGACTTGCAACCTGGCACAATATTGAACGAGGGTGAGCGCGACCCTCACACCCCCCAACACACATCTCCTGAGTGCATCCATTGACTTAGGACCTGTTGCTTCACAGACTGCATCTTGCACACAACACGGGCCCCCAGCTGCATCGCCTCATTTTCTATCCAAAAGCAGCAACGTTATAAAAGCGAGATCAAATAAACTAATTAAAAAACACACAAGAAAACCAAACATATATAAACGTACTGCAGATAATGTAAAATTCAATTGCAAACATGCGCTTGCAAGCCTGCGTTCTTGAGACGGCAATATAAATCTAGCCGCGCAAGACTGTATCTTTAGAAGTTGGCTTATATCATTCCTTATCGTTAACGACAAAATATTATTCTCGCCAAACGAACCAATCTACTATTTTCTTATCGTGGTCGAGGCCAAGCCTCCCTCTTGGGGTGACATTATACTCAAATGACTTCAATTAAATTGAGGCGACGCAGTACAAGTTTTATTGTCAAGTAGGACTTGGGGTTCATGCCTCACACTGCTGGACCTCAGAGGCTGGCAACACAGCTCCTCCACCAGCCTCGTAATAACCCACACAGCCAATTCTCATAATTTTATCCCTCCCTTGAAATTTATCGTCGGTAGATTATCATACCTTCAAAATTTCCGAATAAAAGAAAAAAAAATCCGAATACAAATCAAATGGCAACATACCTTCATGACGCGAATATCCATGGCAATATTATCCAAGAGTAAATCCTTCTTCAGCACTTAAGACGCTCACTAAACAATCACAGATCAGCACAGTTCAACTTCACTATAAGCGCAGCAGCACTTCCAGCCCCCAGAGTACACACAGACCAGCCGCAGCATGGGACCCACACACACAACTTTACCCCCAGGCTCTCATTTTCAATTCAAGACACCCCCATCAGATCGCTCCACCAAACACTCGCAAATATTCACTAAACGTAACGCTCAACAACATCCGGAGAAATGACAACGGAATACGCGATTTAAAAAAAAAAAGGGAGGGAATGTTAGTAAAACTTGGATAAGAGAAGTCCGGGATGGCGGTACCCGACGGTGCGCTCCCGGGGCTGGCTCAGGCCTCACTGACTGACCCCACCAGGACCCAAGCTCACTTTTTGTCCCGACGCCCAACCCCTCAATATTTCCACACATTTTCCCCGCCCTCTCCTCATGTCTCAGCACTACGCCTGTATTTGATCTACAACCTTGTCCATCGCACGGGTTGTATGTTATACGTACTGCTATCTATATTCAAAAAGGGCATTAAAGAAAATGCGGTTTAATTCTGCGTTTGAAGTTTTCGGAATACCTCAATCTTCACTCCGCCCGAGGCGATGGGGGGTGCGGGGGGGAGGTGGAGGAACGTAAGCGCTCTGCTAAACGAAGGGAATTAGACTGTATGAGGCTTTCTCAAGTACTTAAAAAAGGTGCGTGTTATCCTTATCAAGAATAGCAAGATATACCTCGTGATTTCAGGCGGTTTATACTAGAGTAATACTTTACAAACTTCTCAAGTTTTGACCTTTGCCTCCGTGAGAGAGAACCAACCTACCAGACGGTCCAACACCCAGCCGCGATGCATAACTTTACTTTTTCTATAATTCACCCTAAATTACTGACAGCAAATGCATACTGTCACCACAAACCCTAACAACAGTGCACGGACGAGTGACATAAGAGGCGAAAAACAAACTGTACATGTAATATACATTTATGGAAATATGTGGGTGTTGGTAGTGTGTGGCAGGTGGCGGAAGGTTCTCCGGCGTAGCTTCTGGGCTCATTGGCTGGTGGGCCGCCTCGCCCCGCCCACCACGCGCACCTTCACAGTCCTCAACCCGCTCCTACTGACCTTTTTCTTCTCCATTATTAATAATGCAATTGCCTGCAAGAAATGCGAAGTCCTGGCATCTTAATAACAATCATTATTGCAAGGAGTTAATAAGAGGTGGAGTTCCCTCATTAAACAATTCCGTGGCAAGATGAGGAGGGTTGGGGGGGGAGGGAGTTTGTCCGCGCTGAGAGATGTGACGGTGGCTTAGTGTTGTTCTTGTTGTTGTTATAGATTCAGCTACTCGGAACAAGTTCCACGGGCTATGGTGAGCCCGTAACGTACCTGGCACAGGAGCGGGGCAAGTAGCACGGGCTATGGTGAGCCCGTAGTGGACTTACCTGGCACAGGAGCGGTGGGGCTTAGTGTTAGCTTCGCCGCTCCCTCGGTGCCTCCTGCCCAATTATAATCGCTACAGTACAGCTGCACATCTCAAATATTTTTTGGGAGAATAATCTTACTCTTCCATATTATTACTGACTTTACAAAAAAATACGGCAGAAAAATGTGGAACAAACTGTCTGGTAGCAAATTCCGGAAAGCTTTCGGACGGTTAAGCATGCGAATGTCCACATTGCACTGGAATATACGAGGCCTTTTTATAAGTAGCAGGGAGCGTGATGATCATTTTCATTCGAGCTCCGCGGCGCCATCGGAGCGTGAAAGATCCAGATTATTTACGCACACTTATGGAATTCTTCGCACTGGGGGTTTGTAAAGCAGCGCCAACAACATGCATAGCGGTGCGCCTCCTCCCCCCCCAGCTTTATATATGCTGTCTACGCACGTACTCGTCGCTATCTCCCGTGAAATACCAAGTCCACTTTCGTATACAAAATACAATATACGCTGAATAAATAAATACTGATGGAGGTAATATTCCACAGCCATCACAAATAAAACCATGGGTTATAAATACAATTATAGACTGTAGTAACCTTCTCGTTCCTACCCATACCCTTCCGCCAACCCCCAACCACCCCCCCGGTATTCTCTTCCTGGCAATTGGCTTTTGAGTGTTAAACTGATTTCATCCCCAGTCGTCAAAACGGTGACTCACCTTGCAAGAAAAAACCTGGTTTGGTTTACATTATATCTGTAAATAAAAGAAAATGTTTCGAAAATATTTATATACTTAGTTAAATTCAGATGTGTTTGACACCCAAAGTTAAAGCGAATTTAATAAAACAAAAAAAGTATAAAACTAAAAATTAGTTACAATAAAATGCACAAGTACAACTCAAATATTTGCACAACTGTTGATTTGCAGGAAAACTATAAAAAGTTTGACTTGGCGCCTTCTTTTGATAATTATAACAAATTTTGAAAATCAGAATCATAAATTAAAATATATTGGCAAGAAGAGCTAAAGATTCATTAAATATAATGAATATGATCAAATAAAGAAAATAAATTGGATTACTTTTTCATTATTAACCTCATAAACAGGTGCATCTGCATTTGTACTGCTTCCCTAGTGGCCTAGACTATATGAAAGGTTACATAGTGTATGTCAAGAGCTAGCTATGACATTCCCATCTGACAGGATGGTTAGTCATGTAGGGGCATGTGAGCAGTAGCCTGTGCTTGTAAACGTTGAATCATTGTGAGGAACACAAGAGTGAATGAAGTACAGTAATATCGAAGTTCCAGGTACCTCATACCGACAGGTCTGTAGAGACTGGATACCGATAAAGAGCATGTGAGATCATTGACTGAGTGTCTGCTCACAGAGTTTACAAATGGAATGCTCAGGACTGCGAGATTCATCACCTGTAGCCACCTTTTCCGTATCGGTTTACTCAAAAAAAGCTAGTTGTTCCGAGATTAATTCACTTCCGTGCCAAAAGCCGTTTGGAGATCAATAAATGGAGCCTGAGAGATAAATAAAATAATAATCCCTGCTAAATAAAATAAAATATTCATCAAAGCAAGTTTTAGTGCTTCTTCCTGAAAAGAAACCATACAGGTTAGAAGCAAGTTGGGGTCTAATTTGAAACATTAACCTGTGGAGTATAATCCTTTCAAGAACTTTACAAATACAGGATATCAGAGAGATTGGTTTGAATTTTTGTGATTTTGTTTTAGATACGGGTATTAATGACTCCCCAAGTCCAGCGGTAACCCTGCCTCAGACTTTGTTAAAAGTTAAAAATCAGATTATAATTTGCCAAATTATTCGAATCGTAGTACAAATAATCAGCAGTAATAATAATACAACACGCTTCTGGATGGTAAACGAGTCACTCGATCAGACGGTTACCTATAGCTGGGTGTATTTAGTAACTGGTGGCAGATGTGAGGACAGCCTAGCCTTTGACAACGCTATGGGATTTTCGCGTTACGAAAATAAAACCAAATAACTAACACAAAAGTTATTAATCTTGAAGCCGTAGGCTAGTGTGACAATACTGCAACAACAACAATCGTCTAAACTGATCAGGTGAAATATAAGTTGAGAAAACTTTTGAACTCGAAAAACTTAAATGGCAAATTCGCCAATTTATAATTTCTGTCACTAATTCGGTCTATATCTCTACTTTCAGATTCTATTGATATCTCAAAAAAAAAAAAAAACAGCAGTTTTAACGACGACTAAAATATAGATGACTATCTAAAGATAATTAAAATTAATAATCGCGCTCTGTATATACTGACAGTACCAGCGCTCAATGCATACTCCCAATACCAATACAATACATACAGTAGTGCCAACACCGACAGTCAATGCTAATACCCAAGACAACAGTAGTTCCAATACATACCAATACCCAATACATACAGCAGTCCCAAATCATACAATAGTCCATACATAGAATAGTAACAATACCCAATATATACAGTTGTCCCTGTACAATACACATAGTAGTCCCAATACCAATACATACAGTAATCCCAATACCAATACATACATTAGTCTCAAACCATACATTAGTTCCAATACTGAATGGACCCAATACATACAGTAAGTCTCAATACCAATACCCTGTACATACAGTAGTAGCCCCAATACCAATACCCTGTACATACAGTAGTAGCCCCAATAACAATACCCTGTACATACAGAAGTAGCCCCAATAACAATACCCTGAACATACAGTAGTAGCCCCAATAACAATACCCTGAACATACAGTAGTAGCCCCAATAACAATACCCTGAACATACAGTAGTAGCCCCAATAACAATACCCTGAACATACAGTAGTAGCCCCAATATCAATACCCTGAACATACAGTAGTAGCCCCAATAACAAAACCCTGTACATACTCGAAACATCAGCAACTCTCAACTCAGAAAACTTAAGAGAATCTATAGAGCCGCTAAGTAATATCAAACGCTTTTGACCTTTCTACTGCCCTGCTACATCTACTACAGCCGCTACTGCTGCTACTTCTACCACCACTGCTACTTCTCATGCTACTACCACCATTGTTACGTCGACCACATCCAACAAAACAACAACTATTATAATTACTACTACCGATTCTACTGCACACGGACCAAAGAAGTAATAATTAAAATATACATAATTTAGAGAAAATTGATTAGTATTAGTATTAATATTCCATAAAGAAACATTGCACTCTGCCCTCAGAAAATGTCATTTACATATTTCTTTTTTTATAAAACGTCACTGTTGAAAATGAAGAACATTTCGTTCAGGCTGTCTCGCACCCTGGGAGTCTCACTGCAAACTAAAAGAATGGTCCGATAAGTGGCTTATAAAGTTTAACTCAGGCAAGTGCAAAGTAATGAAACTGGGTGCTATCAAGTAAGAGAGGAAATTCTCCATGAATCGGACAGTAATGTAGAGCATAGAGATTGATATTACTTCGAACGTAAGAACAACTTTTAACATTATAATAAGGAGTCTTGCGGTACCTAGTATATCATATACGTCAGACCAATTCTAAAATATGCTCGTTTACGCGAAATTCTTAACTGGTTAAACGCAATAGGAAACAGGAGAAAGTAAAGGCGATTACTACCAAACTCGTAGGGTTAAGAGGTAAGCTTTACGAATCGAAAATAAATGAATTACGCTTCACATATCCGGAAAAAAATACAAGAAACAGTGAGACATGATTACCACCTGCAAAATTCTCTGGTAATTTACAAAGACAATTTTACATAAGTTATTTGTACACAGAGAAATTTAAACAACTGGTAGCTAACGCCGGAATGACCCACAGAGATATTAGAATGTTCTTAATGATAGTTTCTAGTACACTAAAGGTTGAGAAGCAGAAATGAAGAGCTAAAGCTCAACCCCCACAAACTCAACAAGGTGAGTAAAGTTGTGTTTGTGGCTAGGTGACCAGTAGAAATCGTGCACCAATTTACATGGAAAAATTCTTGCACGGCGACAGTAAATTTTGGTTTTGAAAGAGAGGATGTGGTGGAGGGGTGAGAGGTGAGTGAGTAGTGTGGGAGGGGATGGGGAGTGCATGTAGGTATAAGCAGTGCAGAGCGAGTAGGGTGCACATAGGTTGGGGCAGTGTTTCGGGGATGGGCTTAGGAGAGCATGTAATCCGAGCAGTGTGAATGTAGTAGTGGTGCGGTACGCCAGGAATTGCCGGCCACCGCCCTAGGCTGGTCATTGTGGTCCACCCTGTTGCAACTGGCTCACACTGCGGCCCTGGGTCACATTATTTGTCAGTGTGATCTGCGGTCTGGATCACACTGATCCTTTGGTCACACTGATGCTTAGGTCACACCCTACCTTTGTTCACACTGTTCCATGGGCCACTGTTTCCCAGTCACAATGCAGCCTAGGACACACTTTTTCAGTTTCAAATCATCCGCGCGTGAGTTCGTATGGAATTTCTAGTGTGATCTACTTCCCACTGACATAGCCTATTCCCTCCTAAACATTTTCAAATATCAAACTTATAAACACTTTGAGCTTAGTGTTGTTGGGATCGAACTGTTGACAACCCAACACATTTAATTTAGGTTTATTCTGAATGTTTATCCTAATGCTTCGTTGTACTACAACGGGGTACATGAATCTGAACAGGTGTCAGCCTCAGCCGGACCTGTTGTCAGGTGCGACACACTTTGGGCTGAGGTCTGACAAAGGACAAGAAAATAAGATGGTATAAAACTTCATCATGGATATATTGTGATATATCTCTAATCACCTTATATACAATATGTTACATTATATATATATATATATATATATATATATATATATATATATATATATATAAGAAAAAACGGTATTATCTCTGCGTACAAAATAGTAACTCGAATCGACACAATTGACAAAGAAGAATTCTTGAATATTGCCGATTCAGGAATAGAATGTCATAGATTCAAACTAGGGGAAACAAAGCTGCCGAAATAAACATTAGAAAGTTAGATTTTTGCAGAGTGGTGGACAGTTGGAACAAGTCAAGAGAGATTGGAGGACAAAACCGTCAGTAGTTTCAAAAGCGTTATATGATGGTGTATTGAAAAGACGGAACACCATGAGAGTAGCTGTCATCCTGTAACTACACTTACATAATTACATAGGAGGAGTGAGGGACTTCATATAGAATAAGTTAGCAGAACGCTGCTGTATATCAAAGCTTGTTAATAATGTAAAATAAAGTGAGTTGCACAAGGCAGAACTGTTGGTGGCACGCTGCCTGCTTACAACGCGATATCATGTCCAAGGCCGAATTTTTTTCAAGGATTTACGCAATTACTTACGAAACCTCTACATATTTCCGCAATCATGACGGCTAAATTTACATCTATTAAATAGTTTATACGTTTCGAAGCACAAAAGAGGTTGTTTATAACCATACTAGTGAATTTTCTACACCATACTAGTGTATTGTGAATTTTCGAAGTACAACGAGACTGTTTATGAGCATTATATATTGTGAGGTTTCGAAGCACAGCGAGGTTGTGTATAACCATAATAGCCTTGTATTGTGAAATTGTGAAGCTTCGAAGCTCGTAAATTATTAAATAAATGTAAACAATGTCTCTATGAATGAGGAGAGGTGTACAGGTGTCGAAGGTGTGTGCACAAATGTTTGTTGAATCCTGAGGCCACAGACCCCTATAATATCAACTCATACAGACATATTGTATGTGTGTAACTAATTGTAAAGTGCATTGGTTCTGTGCTGGGTTGCTGTGAGAGGTCATCTCTGAAGAGCTAGGCTGGAGTAGGGATACGATACAAAGAGTGTTTAGATATTGTGTAAACTTTACCAAGCACATATATCGTTTATTCTTGTGCTCATAACTTGTCTCTGATATATTTCAGGGAATTTTGATAATTGCGATATTTCTAACATAAAGACACTAATTATTATTATTAGTAGTATAATATATAATATAATAATATTTAACAATATTAATTATAATATAGTATTATAATATACACAATAATTATATAATTAATAATATTAATTATAAATATATATTACAGCATAATAATGATAATTAATGTAAAATAATAATTATAACAAAATTTGATTAGACGTTCAGATGTAAGTCTCATCCTAATCACACACTCAGACCTTGACAAAGCACTCAGGAGAGTGCCAAAGACTTGGTGTAAATTCCTTACATAAAATTTCACATATACACAGGTGTGGGTTTTTATCTTATGTTATTATGTCTGAGAGAAGACATTACCATTACTAATTACAGTATTATTCTTATTCTTCTTCTTATTATTATACTCTATATATACAATTAATATTATTTTATTATTATTATTATACTGTATATATGTACAATTATTATATTATTATGTTATATTTATAATAAATTGTATTACAGGCATTATTATAGTTTACATTAACATTCTTATTATACCGTAATATATATTTATAATAAATATTATTACAATTTACACTGAAAATTAATGATATTATATAAACACATTCACAAAAGTAGCCAAAACACCTACAAAATCTACCCATTAAGTTGACAAAGGAGATACTACCAGACACAGAATATTCGCGACAGTATTTCCCCGTGAACACGATGCTCTCAGCACTCTCAGGTAATAATTAAAACAGTGAGTTTAAAACAATTGATTACAGGCACAATCACAGCGTGAGAATATATGCTCTGTTTCAAAGATATATTTTCACACTCACACTGATATACTGACTGTCGTCCTAGATTAATGGCCATTTGATATGCATTTATACATGTATTTTATTCAGTATTGTGTACAGTACTGTACATATTATGTGTGAATATATATATATATATATATATATATATATATATATATATATATATATATATATATATATATATATATATATATATATATATATATTATTAAATATGACCGAAAAAGTAAGATTAATAATTCTAACACGAATTTTCTCAATCTTTCGTACATTTCTTTTCACTGTTGGAGGTAATTCTCCAAAATTCATTTTTATTTTTGGAGAATTGGATTTTTATTTTTTTTATTTTTGGATTTTTTTTATTTTGGAGAATTGATTTTTGAATTACCTCCAACAGTGAAAAGAAATGTACGAAATATTGAGAAAATTCGTGTTAGAATTATTAATCTTACTTTTTCGGTCATATTTAATAATATATGTCTACAGGAAAGACTGCTACCAAAATATACTAATATATATATATATATATATATATATGTATGTGTATATATATATATATATATATATATATATATATATATATATATATATATATATATATATATATATATATATATATATATATATATATGCGAACAAGCCTGAATGGTCCCCAGGACTATATGCGTCTGAAAATATAGTCACTTCTGGGGTGTGAGTTTTCAGACATATATATATATATATATATATATATATATATATATATATATATATATATATATATATATATATATATATATATATATATATATATATATATATATATATATATATATATATATATATGTTTATTTATTTTTGACTTTACTGGCTACCTTTTGTGTTAACATGTGATTTTCTGATGGGAAATTCTAGCTATATTTGAGAGATACACAGTAAACACTGAGATTTCTTAGCGACACTTCAGCTCTACCTGTACGGTCCTAATGACATTACATCTACGAATAACGACGGCGATGGTAATTGGTCCAGTGGAGGGGGGGGGGGTGGACCCCTGGACCCGTTACCTGCTCAGGTGGGCCACACGGCCCAGCTGTTGTAAAAGACAGTCGCCGAGCGTGAGCACAGGCCGGGACCTTGTGGTGTGCCGCAGGTGGTACAAACTTCCTGCACCCCACCACCACCACACCTGCCAGGTACACACCTCCTTACACCCCACCACACCTGCCAGGTACACACCTCCTTACACCCCACCACACCTGCCAGGTACACACCTCCTTACACCCCACCACACCTGCCAGGTACACACCTCCTTACACCCCACCACACCTGCCAGGTACACACCTCCTTACACCCCACCACCACCACCACACCTGCCAGGTACACACCTTACACCCCGTCACCACCACATCTGTTGGGTACACACCTTACACCACACCACCACCACCACCACACCTGCCGGGTACACACCTTACACCCCACCACCACCACACCTGCCGGGTACACACCACACCACCGAGGCACACAGCTCCCACAACACCACACCCCGAAGCATCCAGTCTACGGAGTCGCTCTTATTCAAAGACATTTTTATTAATCGTGTTATGGATTTTGTGGTTTATAATGTAATCAAAATCTTCGAGAAGAAATCCTATATCAAATATCAGTTTGCCACGCGTCCTGAAGCCATGTGTGTGGTTGATACGTCAACGCGTTCCCTTCATTTGCCACAACGTACAAAATCCAACCTCCTAACCTAACCAGAAACATACGAACCCAAACAACCCACTTAACCTAACCTCCCAACGCATAGATAACGTAGATACGTGTGAGCCGTTACTTTCCACCGCAGGTTGCACTGGTATCGTTGGTTACCACAACGCATAGGTTCGAGCCCTCATCACTGCTCCTATGGATTTCCTAATTTATATTCACGATAATGTGATTTCTCTGTGTAATAGCAATAAATAATAATAATAAAAGAGGCGGGACCAAAGAGCCAAAGCTCGATCCCCGGAAACACAACTAGATGAGTACTAGGTGAGTACACTGTACGTTCCCACTCATTACCGATTCTAAACCGCAATTACATTACTCCTTGACCCTCAGAATAACATGATCTGCGCCGCGCAACGCAGCCATGGCGCTGTCACGGCCAATATGACAGTGTCGTATAACACATTAGCTACTGGGTCTGAAATCTGCACCGTAAAATTATTTCAGTTCTGAGCGTGTGACTGAGAGTCACACCGCCCAGGATGGGTGAGTGTGAGAGCGTGAGTCACACCGCCCAGGATGGGTGAGTGTGAGAGCGTGAGTCACACCGCCCAGGATGGGTGAGTGTGAGAGCGTGAGTCACACCGCCCAGGATAGGTGACCTTGTTAGTATCTTAAGATAAGCATCTTATAGCTTCGTAATTACAATTGTTACTTAACCTATTATAGGTATAGGTTAAGTAATAATTGTAATTACGAAGCAATAAGATGCTTATCTTAACATACTAACAAGGTTAGGTAAGGTCGGTGTTTTCTATGAAGCTTTTTAAGGGTATCTATTATGTTTAGTATATCACCTATGCACGTAGTTAATAAGTCAATATTGACTTTACGAATTCAGGATGGGTGAGTGTGAGAGCGTGAGTCACGCCGCCCAGGATGGGTGAGTGTGAGAGCGTGAGTCACACTGACCAGACGGAACTCACGCCAGTCACTGAATGAATGACCTTTTACCTCTAAATGTTGTTGTTTCAGATTTAGCTACTCAGAACGAAGTGTCCATGTAGCACAGGCTATGGTGAGCCCGTAATACCTCTTAGAGCTACGTCTCTCAAAATTACCCTTTGTGAAGGTGAGGTGCGCGTCGCTCCACCGCTGACGTTGTGCTCACAACCTTACCCAAAAACTGCCACGACGTAACCTTTACATCTCTCCAGGGTATTATCCTTCTAAATGGCACAGGAAAAAAAATTCCACTTTTAGAGAGAAACGAACAATACCATGCTGCGAGTAACAGCCTAGCGAGTCCAAACCCCTGAACTAAAAAAAAATAAAGCTTGCGGGGTTGGGTTTGGAGAAGCTTGATGTTCTCTGGGTAAAATATCATTTGCAAATTTGATTGTTAAGTTTCGTGGTTCATTTGTGCTCTGAGCTACTGAAACTTCCACGCTGTTGACCGCCTCAATTCTTCAGGATTTCCGTAACGTTGAAATCGGGGTTGAGAGCAGTTTGCTCCATTTTAGTGTACCTTTGTTTGCTGGCCGGGGAGAAATATGTGCTGTTGAGAGTGTGTTCTGCGGCTCTTGGTTGCATTATCCCACACAACGGTGAAAATTCATGCGTGGTAAATAACCGGGGAGAATGGTGGGGGGCGGGGAGTGGCCCCTGGTGGGCCTGGTGGGTCTGGTGGGTCTGGTGGCCCTGGTGGGCCTGGTGGCTCTGGTGGGTCTGGTGGGTCTGGTGGGTCTGGTGGGCCTGGTGGGCCTGGTGGGTCTGGTGGGCCTGGTGGGTCTGGTGGGTCTGGTGGGCCTGGTGGGTCTGGTGGGCCTGGTGGGTCTGGTGGGCCTGGTGGCTCTGGTGGGCCTGGTGGGTCTGGTGGCCCCTGGTGGCCCCTGGCAGTTCTAACTACTCTGGCGGCCGCTTTCCCTGATACCCCTCTCCACCTGTGAAATGTGTGTTGTGTGTGTGGTACCTGACCCTGCTGTACCGCAGGTGCCTGACCCCTACTGTACCGCAGGTGCCTGACCCCTACTGTACCGCAGGTGCCTGACCCCTACTGTACCGCAGGTGCCTGACCCCTACTGTACCGCAGGTGCCTGACCCCTACTGTACCGCAGGTGCCTGACCCCTACTGTACCGCAGGTGCCTGACCCCTACTGTACCGCAGGTGCCTGACCCCTGCTGTACCGCAGGTGCCTGACTCCTGCTGTACCGCAGGTGCCTGACCCCTGCTGTACCGCAGGTGCCTGACCCCTGCTGTACCATAGGTGCCTGACCCCTACTGTACCGCAGGTGCCTGACCCCTACTGTACCGCAGGTGCCTGACCCCTGCTGTACCATAGGTGCCTGACCCCTGCTGTACCATAGGTGCCTGACCCCTACTGTACCGCAGGTGCCTGACCCCTACTCTACCGCAGGTGCCTGACCCCTGCTGTACCACAGGTGCCTGACCCCTGCTGTACCACAGGTGCCTGACCCCTGCTGTACCACAGGTGCCTGACCCCTGCTGTACCACAGGTGCCTGACCCCTGCTGTACCACAGGTGCCTGACCCTGGAGTACCAATGAGTACCATCATATACAGTACCATATGAACTGCAGGGCTAATTTACATGTAAATGGAATCCTTGAAACGTTCAGACAAGTTAAAGATCAGTGGAGGAGGAGGTGTCGTACTCTGCAAGGTAGTGAGGTGAGGGATGCATTGCTCCCCTTGCCAGGGGCCAGGGGAGGGACGGGGGGAGTAGTACTCCTATCCAGGGGCCAGGGGAGGACAGGGGGGGGGGGTGTCCAGTACTCCAATAGCCCTCCACAAAATAACTGGGCTGACTTGATTATATCATGCCGTTAGTCTCAAAATATATAAGTTAAGACATAGTTCATAGTATGAACTGTTATGTTGTTGGTGCCTCTTCTACTGGACCCCTAGAAGGTGTGGACATACTGAGGGTCCCTCAATGGTGTACCGAAAGGTTAAATAAAAAGTCCACTGCGGGCTCACCATAGCCTGTGCTACTTGGAACTTTTTGTTCCAAATTGTATAATTTTTTACAAGAACATACCGGAGGGGCAGCAGTTCTCGACCGACCTGGTGCTTCTATCCCACAAAAGACCAGAATTTGTAAACAATTAAGAACCCTCTTAAGACCTTCATAGGCTGGCCTGGCATGAGCGATCCCAAGGCGCGGCAACACTCAGGGTGTTGCCATCTCCGGCTCATGCCAGTGTTTACACTCAATTACAAGTTGATGACGCGAGAACTTGTGGAGGAGCTGCTCCTAATTGGTTTTTCAGTGTGGCAGCCCATTACGATCATCTCGAGAATTGGAGGAGAAATTACTTTTTCAATCGCAGGCGGATTGTTGGATATGGATGAGTCGGATTTCTTTGTGGGTGTGGTAGTGGGGAATGTTTGGCAGAGTGGGAAGGATAACAGTTGTTCTAATATGACAATCTGACTGCCTAATTTATTTCATTATTGTGTTGTGTGTTTGGAGGCCTTCGTGTCTGTGTAATTAGCGAGTGTGGATATCCGGTACTGTCTCTCACTCGCTAATATACATATGAACACTTTTCCACTTGAATGATACATGCATCTCCTACTTTCCTAACACTTAACGTCTCTGTCCACCTGTCAGTCACTGGGCCCTTCGGAGTCGGTCAGCTGTTGTGGGTTGCGTCCTCAGGAAGATCAGTCGTTGGCCCTAGAGGGACCTCAATAAGTCTGAGAAGCCAAATACACAATCTCTCTCTCTCTCTCTCTCTCTCTCTCTCTCTCTCTCTCTCTCTCTCTCTCTCTCTCTCTCTCTCTCTCTCTCTCTCTCTCTCTCTCTCTCTCTCTCCACAACTCAATGTCAGTGGACCCAAACGCTCGTGGGAAAGACCCTGAATGCACCACATTTTAAGTGATTGGAGAAGACTAAGTTTCGATCCATCTTGAGTTCTAGAGATCGAGTCCAACGGAGGATTTTCTATGATATAAGGGATATCTTGGCGCTCAGACCAACTTCTGGCCAAAAATGATGCTGCTTTCTTCAGAGTTTATTGACTCTGGAATTCAATCGCCTTTTCTCTCTAAGTTTTATAAACTCTTGGAGTTTTAAAGCCTTACATTTTCCAACCTGCATGTTCTCGAACTTTTGTAAGAAAAATGATCATGCCTATTTATGCATTCTTCTTTTAAGACCTATTAATTTGACTGCAATAATTGTTTGAATTATTTGGATTATTATATATTATTATTAATATTATAATTAATATTACTATTATTGTTATTATTCTTAGGCAAATATTAACGTTAAAGTTATTTCTGCCACACATGACATTCTACACAGGGGGGGGGGGGTGGAAGGGAGGAGGGGGGAGATAGTGTGTGGGGGTGTGGGGGGGGAAGGGAAGAGGGGGAGACAGTGTGTGGGGGTGTGGGGGGGAGGGAAGAGGGGGAGATAGTGTGTGTGGGGGTGTGGGGGGGAAAGGGAAGAGGGGGAGATTAAGGGTGGGGGTGTGAAAGGGGGGGGGGGGTAATGAATGATGAACTCCATCACACAGGTGTCCACGCTTGACATAGCGTACTAAGCTTTGATAGCCTGTCAAGCACCACCGTAAATCTTCCAGCAGCTTTTAACATACAATGTGTAATATTTTACCGCATTGAAATGACTCGGACGGCCTGACCTGCCCCGGGCTCCGCCACGCACACACTGTAATAAAACCCGGAATTAATTGTACATTACGACTGTTTTCTTACCCATAAACACCGATATGTGTTGATACGAGATAATGTTACCGGCTCGTGATTACCTAATTTGGAATTTTGGGAAAGTGAGTTAGGAAGTTAAGCCTTTTTTGTTAATTCTGCACCTCTTAACTGTGTATTTCTTTATGTAGGTTAACTGCAAACATGTACATATATATTATATATACATATACGTATACATATTCACAAGCATATACCATACACATAGTCGCAAACATATATATTGTAGAAAATTACTGAAAGGGTTAGATCAATGATTTTTTCTTAGCAAGGATGTTATCAATATTTCTTACATTCTTCTTTATTAAACAAGTTGAAAAATTAACTCTCCAAAGTTTCTTTTGCCGTTTCACATGAACTTTGGCGAGTTAATTGTTCAAATTCTTTCTCACGCAACGATGAACGTAAGAAATACAGGGAAGATTCGTGCTAGTATTACTGGCCCTTGTGTGTGGCACTCATCATCCTAGTGAAAGGTGGTCTGAGACTCATGAGTGTCTGGGACTCATGAGTGCCTGGGACTCATGAGTGCCTGGGACTCATGAGTGCCTGGTACTCATGAGTGCCTGGGACTCATGAGTGCCTCAGACTCATGAGTGCCTCAGACTCATGAGTGCCTCAGACTCATGAGTGCCTCAGACTCATGAGTGCCTGGGACTCATGAGTGCCTCAGACTCATGAGTGCCTGGTACTCATGAGTGCCTCAGACTCATGAGTGCCTGGTACTCATGAGTGCCTGGGACTCATGAGTGCCTCAGACTCATGAGTGCCTCAGACTCATGAGTGCCTGGGACTCAGGGTGGTGATATTAACACTGACGTTATTAGAATCAGGACCGTTGCTGTTTCGTTGCTTATCTTACTGGTGCCAGCTGCTGCTTGAGTTGCAGTGTTGCTGTTACTACTGCTACTGTTGCTGTAACTGATGGTGCTGTTGTTGGTCCTACCATGTAAACTTACGAATTGTTGTTGTTGTTTTTGTGGTAGTTAAGATTATGTCTTTGTTGTCAATGGCGTTGTTATGGGTCTTTCCTTCTCTCACAAGTCACCAACTAATCCCCCGTCTGTCTGTCTGTCTGTCTGTCAACAGCCTCCGTGTTTCTACTGTCTTTCTGTGGCCCGTAAACTCAACCCAAACAAGTGATCCGCCATCACAGCCCTCCTGTGGCCCTCAAGCGTCACTTCTGGCATATCACTCTACCAGATGCTGCCAGGGGAGAGAGAGAAAGAGAAAGAGAAAGAGAAAGAGAGAGAGAGAGATAGAGAGAGAGAGAGAGAGAGAGAGAGAGAGAGAGAGAGAGAGAGAGAGAGAGAGAGAGAGAGAGAGAGAGAGAGAGAATCAAATAAATATTATTAAATTAAGAAAAAGAATTATAAAAATTTTCATTTAAATTAAAAAATCATGTAAACTTCGAATAATAATAATATTGAGAAAATCCACTAGGGTAATGAGATGGGCTCGAACCTCAGAATTTGGCATTGCCAAGACAAGACCTTTAAGTCAGTGGTGGTCTAGTGGTAGAGTATGCGGCTTGACAATGCCAAGGTCGCAGGTTCGCATCCACCTCACTGCCCCAGTGGAATTTCTCACTGATATATATCACGTTTATATGATTTCTGTATGTTAATAATAATAATAATTAATAATAATAAGAAGAAGAACTATTATTACTTTTATTATTATTATTATTATAAGAAGAAGAAGAAGAAGAAGAAGAAGAAGAAGAAGAAGAAGAAGAAGAAGAAGAAGAAGAAGAAGAAGAAGGAAGAATAGTAAGAAAAAAGAGGAGGGAGAAGTTGAAAACGAAAAAGAAAATATACAGACAATAAAGAAGTACAAATAAGTACAAATCAGTTAAAAAAACACTCATACAAAGTAACAAAAGCAGGATACAAAACACACACACACACACACACACACACACACACACACACACACACACACACACACACACACACACACACAGGGATAAACAACATTCAGGAGAAAAATGAAAAGACAAGTATGGAGTAACATTTTAAACGAATAACTGAAAACCCTGAGACCTTGAAGCCGCTCGAGCGACCGGTCCCGAGGTTGGGCTCGTCCAAGCGGCGGCCAACCCCACACAGGCAGTCATCATTTTCAAAGTTCCGTGTATTCAAAATCGGCATTTTTCATATACAGTGTTATTATTGTGTATTATAATTAACCTGTATAGTTTGGCCGAAGTCAGGTTATTGTTAGATGTTAAGGTTCTGTTCGAAATTATTTGTATTTGCAGTATGTAGGTGAAGCGCCTATATTGGTGTGATTCGAACATAGGAAGAGAGTGAAGCAATGCTGAAGAAAAGTTCGACACCTGCAGACCCACTCTGTCTGTCTGTCTGTCTGTCTGTCTGTCTGTCTGTCTGTCTGTCTGTCTGTCTGTCTGTCTTTCTGTCTGTCTGTCTGTCTGTCTGTCTGTCTGTCTCTCTCTCTCATTCTTTCTAGCCCATCCTCATCAACACAGCATCCCGTCCTCATCAACAAAGCCAGCCCGTCCTCATCAACACAGCAACCCGTCCTCATCAACACAGCAGCCCGTCCTCATCAACACAGCAGCCCGTCCTCATCAACACAGCAGTCCGTCCTCATCAACAAAGCCAGCCCGTCCTCATCAACACAGCAACCCGTCCTCATCAACACAGCAGCCCGTCCTCATCAACAAAGCAGCCCGTCCTCATCAACACAGCAACCCGTCCTCATCAACACAGCAGCCCGTCCTCATCAACACAGCAGTCCGTCCTCATCAACACAGCAGCCCGTCCTCATCAACACAGCAGCCCGTCCTCATCAACACAGCAGCCCGTCCTCATCAACACAGCAGTCCGTCCTCATCAACACAGCAGCCCGTCCTCATCAACAAAGCAGCCCGTCCTCATCAACACAGCAACCCGTCCTCATCAACACAGCAGCCCGTCCTCATCAACACAGCAACCCGTCCTCATCAACACAGCAGCCCGTCCTCATCAACACAGCAGTCCGTCCTCATCAACACAGCAGTCCGTCCTCATCAACACAGCAGCCCGTCCTCATCAACACAGCAGCCCGTCCTCATCAACACAGCAGCCCGTCCTCATCAACACAGCAGTCCGTCCTCATCAACACAGCAGCCCGTCCTCATCAACACAGCAGTCCGTCCTCATCAACACAACAGCCCGTCCTCATCAACACAGCAGCCCGTCCTCATCAACACAGCAGTCCGTCCTCATCAACACAGCAGCCCGTCCTCATCAACATGTGGAAGTGTGTCAGAAGAGAACACGTGGAAGTGATAAGCTTCGTGGCTTATCGCTTGAGATCATGACAAAGAACTTCACCCTCCAGAAACTCAAGGTGTTGAGATATTCCGTCCTCCTAATAGAGCGTCGCATTTTGACTTACAGTATAACTAAGGCCAAAAATCGTCGTTACTAGCAAATGGCAGCGGCTCGCGAAATTGACATACTGTCCCGTTTTCTGTTTTGGGTCCTCTGGTAGGGTAGGATAAGGGCCCTGTAGTACGACAGTTTCCTGACGTTGAGAAACTTTAGGAGGACGGGCTGGTTGAGACCCACAGCGCTGTAGCGTACACTGAGTGAGCCCATGATACCTGTACCTGTCTCTCTTTGGCCTTGAGGCAAAAGTTTTTTTTATACATTAACTAGATGGGGTACCGGACGGTGCCCGCGTAGACCCGCGCTACTCTCCAGCATCGTTTTAACTCGTACACTGTGCTTCTAGAGTTCAAGCCAAGCAAGTGTAAAGTAATACCGCTTGGTGTAGGCAACATGAAACTGATCATAATATAGTGGAGAGGAAACTATGTTTGAATTGGACAGGTTCTAACAGAGAACCAGTCGCCAGAAACCAACATCAAACAAATATCATCAGCTCCATATACAAGGCTTGCCAACATAACAACTCCATTTAGGAATCTGAACAAGGGGTCGCTGAAGACCTCGTATACAACGTATGTCAGACCAATTCTGGAATTTGCGGCACCAGCGTAGAATAATTTTCTCGTTTAACATATAAGGGTGTTGGAGAAAGTTCAAAGGTATGCCATCAAGGTAGTCCTTGAACAGTATGGTCCGAGTCACCAGGGAATACAGCAAATGAGACAAACAATTTGCACGGGTGGTATACGAACGAACGGACACACGTGGAAACTAGGAACCCGAATGAGAAATGGACATTAAAAATAATTGTTGTTTGTGCCAGGGAAGTAATGGAGGTAGACTCAACACAGCTTCAAATGTATATATATGACGGAGCCAAACTTGGAGAACTGTTCACCAGTATATTGAAGGATGGGAGCCAATATAATCATCCTCAAAAGTATAAGTAAGTCATTACAGATAGGACCTGCCCATTACTACCCTGCAGGGGGTCATTGTACGACCCCCTGTGTGTGTGTGTGTGTTGACAACCCCAGTGTGTGTGTGTGTGTGTGTGTGTGTGTGTGTGTGTGTGTGTGTGTGTGTGTGTGTGTGTGTGTGTGTGTGTGTGTGTGTGTGTGTGTGTGTGTGTGTTGACAACCCCAGTGTGTGTGTGTGTGTGTGTGTATGTGTGTGTACTTATCTAGTTGTACTTGCGGGGGTTGAGCGCTGGCTCTTTGGTCCCGCCTCTCAACTGTCAATCAACAGGTGCACACGTTCCTGAGCCTATTGGGCTCTATCATATCTACACTTGAAACTGTGTATGGAGTCGGCCTCCACCACATCACTTCCTAATGCATTCCATTTGTCTACTACTCTGACACTGAAAAAAAAATTCTAACGTCTCTGTGGCTCATTTGGGCACTCAGTTTCCACCTGTGTTCCCTAGTGTGTGTGCCCCTTGTCTTAAATAGCCTATCTTTATCTACCCTATCAATTCCTCTGAGAATCTTGTATGTGGTGATCATGTCCCCTCTAACTCTTCTGTCTCCCAGTGACGTGAGATTTAATTCCCGTAGTCTCTCCTCGTAGCTCATACCCCCTCAGTTCGGGCACTAGTCTGGTGGCAAACCTTTGAACCTTTTCCAGCTTAGTCTTATGCTTGACTAGATATGGACTCCATGTTGGGGCCGCATACTCCAGGATTGGCCTGACATGTGGTATACAAAGTTCTGAAAGATTCCTTACACAAGTTTCTAAAGACCGTTCTGATGTTAGCCAACCTGGCATATGCCGCTGATGTTATCCTCTTGATATGGGCTTCAGGGGACAGGTCTGGCGTGATATCAACCCCCAGGTCTTTCTCTCTCTCTCTGACTCTTGAATTATTTCATCTTCCAAATGATACCTTGTATCTGGTCTCCTGCTCCCTACACCTATCTTCATTACATTACATTTGCTTGGGTTAAACTCTAACAACTATTTGTTCGACCATTCCTGCAGCTTGTCCAGGTCTTCTTGAAGCCTTAAGCTGTCCTCCTCTGTCTTAATCCTTCTCATAATTTTGGCGTCGTCAGCAAACACTGAGAGGAATGAGACTGTACCCTCTGGGAGATCGTTTACGTATATCAGAAACAGGATAGGTCCGAGTACAGAGCCCTGTGGGACTCCACTGGAGACTTCACGTCAATCTGAGGTCTCACCCCTCACTGTAACTCTCTGCTTCCTATTGCTTAGATACTCCCTTATCCACTGGAGCACCCTACCAGTTACTCCTGGCTGTCTCTCTAGCTTATGCATCAGCCTTTTATGGGGTACTGTGTGAAAGGCTTTCCGACAGTCCAAAAAAATGCAGTCCGCCCATCCTTCTCTTTCTTGCTTAATCTGTCACCTGATCGTAGAATTCTATTAAGCCTGTAAGGCAAGATTTACCCTCCCTGAACCCGTGTGCGTGTGTGTATGTGCGTGCGTTTGTGCGCGTGCGCCCTTTACCTATCTCTCAGAAGTGTAATCATTAACGTGATTGGATGCAATTCAACTTTCCTCCTCGTTACGATTTATAGGGTACTGTGTATTGTGGTGGGTTGTTAACGCTGAACTGTTAACGCTGATTCCGTTTTCTGAGCGGCGTGAGTCGAAGGGGTGACTCCCCCAGCGCCTGCTCGTGTCCCTGGCGCACTTAACGCTCATTATCATACGCTCTTATTGTGCTATTATTGTCCCGCTGTGTGCTCACTGTGCTTTGTTGTGTGTTGATGTATTGTGTTGATTCCCGTGAGTGATCCAGACATAGATCACAGAGCAATGCTTTAATTACCTTGCTTGCGTCCACTCCCTAATTACCCCATTTTATCCATTCTGTGCTTTCATGCATAATACAGTTTACCTAATAAATTAGGATCATATCGTGTGTTTCAGATACCCAAACACTCTCTGATGACGATTAGAACTCTAGTCCTCCGCTTCGGTGGTCGTGGGTTCGAGGCTCCGATGGTGCAAGTGAATACATGTTATTTCCTCATTGATTTTGATTTACAATTGATGTGATTAACAAGTAGATCAAATTAATACCACCAGACTCAAGTGGCACACCAGGAGAGGCCTAAAGTCTCAGTTGGATACCAGTGGTGTGTCTCTGGCTTTCTTATTGTGGGTATTCATGGCACGGTCGGTAGAACTCCAGTCTTCCGCACACACCTGCACATACACTCGCCTTATTCCAATGACGAAGTTGAATGGTTTTCTCTTTCATGCGCCCCACATTCAGGGTTTCTGAACATGCTTTCACATTTTGGGCAAGCACAGACAAAAATGCGAGAGGTGGCTTATCACTAACTCTTTTTGGGAAATATGGAAGGGAAACCCCGAGGGGTGGGGAAGGGAGAGAGGGTGATGGGTGTTATGTGGGAGGGGATGAGGATAGGGAACGGATGGTCGAGAAGAAGACGTGTTCATTGGTCTCTTAACTATATGATCGAGTTTTCCGCTCTGGTCATTAGGCTGAGAGCCACAGTTAAGGCTCCGGTGACACCGGAGAGGTCCAGTGATCTTCCTTGTTAAGCAGGCAGCTGCTGATATGTCTGTCAGGTGTCTGCTGACACGTATCAAGACGATACACATATAGCAAGTAGAGCTAAATAAATTTGTTTCTATAAAAAAATGTTTTATCTTCACAATTTTTTTTCACGAAACACTGGAACAATATGGGACGGGAGTTGTTGATGGCTGTTATGGATGGGACAGGTAGAGGAGGGGAGTTTAATGGCGGATTGAGGAAAAAGAATAATGGGAGGAGAAATAAAATAAAGGAAAAAAGTTCGTTTATAATGGTAAGCCATTATGTGTCTCTGTAACCCTTTCCACTACCGCCCACAAGATGCGTATGGGGTGCATAATAAATGAATTAACTAATGGTAGAAGAGGAAGAATATTTGAAGAAACAGAATAATGGGAAAAGCGGCTAGGTCATAGGACGAGAAGCAGGACAATGGGACGAAAGGAAACAAAAATAGAAAGAGAGGCACGATATTAAGAAGAGAGGTATGATTAAGGGAGGCAGGCAATAAAGTAGAAGGAAGGCAAGACATAGGGTTGATGAGGAAGGTAATGGGTGGAGAGACAAGATAATGGGCGATTGGGAAGATAATGGAGTCAATCTGGAGCGTTACCGGAACATTTTGACCCTTCAATAAGGGTAATGTTGAGAAGTGGAGTGTAGATGCTGGGGTTGATCTGGGAGAGAACCCCACCACACACACACACACACACACACACACACACACACACACACATACAAGGTATGTGTGTGTGTGATACAATACATGAGGCCAGATACAAGGTATCATCTGGGAGAGGAAATTCTTCAGGAGTCAGAGAAGGAAAAAGACTTGGGGGTTGATATCACGCCAGACCTGTCTCCTGCAGCACATATCAAGCGGATAACATCAGCGGCATATGCCAGGCTGGCCAACATACGAACGGCATTCAGAAACTTGTGTAAAGAATCATTCAGAACTTTGTATACCACATATGTCAGGCCAATCCTGGAGTATGCAGCCCCAGCATGGAGTCCATATCTAGTCAAGGATAAGACTAAACTGGAAAAGGTTCAAAGGTTTGCCACCAGACTAGTACCCGAGCTAAGAGGTATGAGCTACGAGGAGAGACTACGGGAATTAAACCTCACTTCGCTGGAAGACAGAAGAGTTAGGGGGGACATGATCACCACATTCAAGATTCTGAAGGGGATTGATAGGGTAGATAAAGACAGTCTATTTAACACAAGGGGAACACGCACAAGGGGACACAGGTGGAAACTGAGTGCCCAAATGAGCCACAGAGATATTAGAAAGAACTTTTTTAGTGTCAGAGTGGTTGACAAATGGAATGCATTAGGGGGTGATGTGGTGGAGGCTGACTCCATACACAGTTTCAAGTGTAGATATGACAGAGCCCGATAGGCTCAGGAATCTGTACACCTGTTGATTGACGGTTGAGAGGCGGGACCAAAGAGCCAGAGCTCAACCCCCGCAAACACAACTAGGTGAGTACAACTAGGTGAGTACACACACACACACACACAAACTCCTCAGGGGAATTGACAGAGTGGACAAAGACAAACTCTTCAGCACGGGTGGGACACGAACAAGGGGACACAGGTGGAAACTTAGTCCCCAGATGAGTCACAGAGACGTTAGAAAGAATTTCTTCAGTGTCAGAGTAGTTAACAAATGGAATGCATTAGGCAGTGATGTGGTGGAGGCTGACTCCATACACAGTTTCAAATGTAGATATGATAGAGTCCAGTAGACTCAGGAATCTGTACACCAGTTGATTGACAGTTGAGAGGCGGGACCAAAGAGCCAAAGCTCAACCCCCCCAAGCACAATTAGCTGAGTACACACACACACCAGCCGCCCCACACACACACACACTCACACCTACACCCCTGTGATCACCTACCAGATAAAGAGTTACGTTACGGAATGTGGCTAGATCAAACTCTCCTGGCTGACCCCCAGCTCACTCGAGACGGCAGCGCTGATGATGAGGACACTGATCCTCTAAGATGTGTGGGAATATGTTAATGGTCAATTCAGATATTACAGGATACAACACTACATAAATCACATTTGAAACAACGGCATTTTTCAGAACTGCAAGAATGCGAATATACATATTAGTCTGTATTCACAACTTTCCAAGGGCGGTAACAAGTGGTGTCCAGCAGGGGCCGGAGCCGCGACCACACCTGTTCATAGTGGACATAAATGTCTCTCAAGGTGAAATAGAACCTCAACTGTCAGTCTCTGCGGACGATGTACAATTGATGAGTGTACGGGCAACCCCCCAGGAGGGCCGGAACAAACAGACAGACCGACGAGATCGCCTTTACCGGTGTTTCCGCAGTTGACCAGAGTGGGGAAACATAATGGCCACGACAACAAGAAATACGAGATCAGAAGAAGGAAATACAGGTCGACGGAGAGGGAACAGACAGCCACAGAGGAGGGAGCTGTTCTCGGGGTACGAACCCCCACCAAGACGAGCACCAGACGGCCCCGGACACAGTACCATCATCCGCAGCATACACAAAGAGGCTTTAGAAACCACGTAACCTTTGATCACTCAACGTCCGCGGGGATTCCACTCATCTTGTAGCATAAATAGAAACCTGGAAAGATCCAGAAATATTCTATTATAACGGTAAGAAAAATACGAGATGTCAGTTCTGAAGGACAGGTAGAAACTAAACACCTTAGAGGAACCAGAGATGTGGCAGGGGCGGGGATGGAGCAGTGGTGCCAGATTTGGGATAGATCTTGGAGGGGGGGGGGGGCGAGGGGAAGAGTCGAAAACAATTCCTCTCACACACAGATAGAAAAATGAGCGTTCGAGAGTCGCAATCCACGGACCTGGGTCCGATTCCCAGACAGTTGCAGAAAGAAATGGGCAGAGTTTATTTCACCTGATGCACCTGTTCACCAAGCAGTTACTAAATAGCTGGGAACTAGACAGCTGCTACGGGCTATATCCTGGGGATGTGCGTGTCAGAGAGAGAAATATATTGAATAAATATGATAAAAAAAATAGATTGAGTGAGTACAAGGACTTAACGTCGCTCGAGTAGAGAGAGCCATGATCGATACATATAAAATACTTCAGGGAATTGACATAGTGGAAAGATATATTTACAATAAACACCAATAGAACAGAGAGTATGCATCGAGGCTTGAGACACACACAGAGATCACACTAACGTGATGCATCAAATGAACAAATCCACAAGGGCCGTGACGAGGATTCGAACCTGCGTCCGGGACCATCCCAGACACTGCCTTAATCGACTGAGCTACGACAGGGTAAAAAGGGTTGAAACCGAAGTTCTACTGAACTTACTCAGTAGAAGTAATCACGGCCCTTGTGGATTTGTTCATTTGATGCATCACGTTAGTGTGATCTGTGTGTGATGATGTAAGGGCGAAGAGGGAGAACGGCCTATTGACATAGCTCGGGTGCAGGGGGGGGGGGGTTGTGTAAAAGCCTGGTTTGTGCCTCGGAGAGGCTACGGGATCCAGTAAGTTCAGTAGAACTTCGGTTTCAACCCTTTTACCCTGTCGTAGCTCAGTCGATTAAGGCAGTGTCTGGGATGGTCCCGGACGCAGGTTCGAATCCTCGTCACGGCCCTTGTGGATTTGTTAATCGAGGCTTGAGACTTTGCTTTTAGAATTCACAGAATCAATGAATTTCTTGCGATTCATAAACATTTTAGTAAGTTTATTTTAGCATAAGTGTAGTTGGAAAATTAAATGAACTAAGTGAGCAAACAACACCTGATTTCAAGTGTTGAATTATTGTATTTTATAATACAACTGGCATCTAAAGCCATGTCATAGTGATCTCGGTACTGTGAGAGGCAGGAGTTCCTGTTCTGAACCCGTGTTGTCCAGGGTTATGTAAACACTATGATTCCAAATGTCTTTTAATCTTTCTTATTTATTATGATGTGTGATGTTAGAGTTATTGTTCTATAATTTGTTGCATCTTCTTTACTACCTCCCTTATGGAGTGGCGCAATACCTGCTGTTTAAGTATGTTGAGGATAACGCCAGTCTGTAGGCTCCGTCTCCAGCGGATGTTTAGGTCTTGTGATAGTTCTCTTTTGCTATTTATAATACATATAGAATTCCAGGAATCTGTGTCGGCAGCAGAGTATATATATGCATACTGTTACCTGGTTGATGGGGTTCTGGGAGTTGTTCTACTCCCCAAGCCCGGCCCGAGGCCAGGCTTGACTTGTGAGAGCTTGGTCCACCAGGCTGTTGCTTGGTGGATTGTCTGGTCACTCCAGAGTCCAATGGAGTTAGGGTAACATTTGATATATGATTTAATGTTCGTGTTACATTCATAAATGATTCGTTTGGATTATTGATCTATGTGTTCATAGGTCTACTGAAAACAGAAGAGTACTGTATCCTATGTATTTTGTCCATTTCTTTGTTGTCATCTCTGAAGGTTTACATCACCCATGCGCAGCGGCCCAATGCTGGATTAAATTTTTGTTCTAGATTTTGCATAGGAGAAAAAAATATTTTGGATTCATTGGGCCAAGGCTTGGTGAGAGAGGGGGGGGGGGCGACATTCTTGTCCCTTCCCCTGGCCTACTGTTGTCAGCTTCACACCCCTATCCCCTATTCCCCATCCCCCAGGTCCCCACCCCAGTACCTACCATAAACCAGCGAGCGTGAGGGACATCTCACGCCATGATGCTCTGGGGTGTCTACTGTGCTGCTGAGTGTACGTGTGGATGGCTCCTGTGTACGGCTGAGTGTACGTGTGCATGGCTCCTGTGTACGGCTGAGAGTACGTGTGGATGGCTCCTGTGTACGGCTGAGAGTACGTGTGGATGGCTCCTGTGTACGGCTGAGTGTACGTGTGGATGGCTCCTGTGTACGGCTGAGTGTACGTGAGGATGGCTCCTGTGTACGGCTGAGTGTACGTGTGGATGACTCCTGTGTACGGCTGAGTGTACGTGTGGATGGCTCCTGTGTACGGCAGAGTGTACGTGTGGATGGCTCCTGTGTACGGCTGAGTGTACGTGTGGATGGCTCCTGTGTACGGCTGAGTGTACGTGAGGATGGCTCCTGTGTACGGCTGAGTGTACGTGTGGATGGCTCCTGTGTACGGCTGAGTGTACGTGTGCATGGCTCCTGTGTACGACTGAATGTACGTGTGCATGGCTCCTGTGTACGGCTGAATGTACGTGTGGATGGCTCCTATGTACAACTGAATGTACGTGTGCATGGCTCCTGTGCACGGCTGAATGTACGTGTGCATGGCTCCTGTGTACGGCTGAGTGTACGTGTGGATGGCTCCTGTGTACGGCTGAGTGTACGTGTGGATGACTCCTGTGTACGGCTGAGTGTACGTGTGGATGGCTCCTGTGTACGGCTGAGTGTACGTGTGGATGGCTCCTGTGTACGGCTGAGTGTACGTGTGGATGGCTCCTGTGTACGGCTGAGTGTACGTGTGGATGACTCCTGTGTACGGCTGAGTGTACGTGTGGATGACTCCTGTGTACGGCTGAGTGTACGTGTGGATGACTCCTGTGTACGGCTGAGTGTACGTGTGGATGGCTCCTGTGTACGGCTGAGTGTACGTGTGCATGGCTCCTGTGTACGACTGAATGTACGTGTGCATGGCTCCTGTGTACGGCTGAATGTACGTGTGGATGGCTCCTATGTACAACTGAATGTACGTGTGCATGGCTCCTGTGTACGGCTGAATGTACGTGTGCATGGCTCCTGTGTACGGCTGAATGAACGCGCCTGTAGCCAGTGCATCCGGTCGAAGACAAAAATAATATTAAAGACTCAGGAACTGGACACTTTCGTTAAACCACACAGTTTCCATTGTGGCTGACCTAGTTATAGTGTCCAGCACCCCGCATGTACCAGGGTGGTGGGCGGAGGTACAGTACCCTACACCCGCTACCGACGGTACACAAACCTTTGGTATTTTGTAATTAAATATTTACACCTTTATATGACACAGTTACTAAATTCACATTCGTGAATTTGATAACATTCCATTACATTGTGATAACTGATTTAGGGAGAACTGATGGTTTCGTCACCGTTGTTATTTTATCAAATCTGTGAGTGTGCAGTGTGGTGGGGGTGTGGGTGGGGGTGTTTAAGGGGGGGGGGGGGTGTGGGGGGAGTGGAGGTGTTGGGGGGGGTATGGGGGAGTGTGGGGGTGTAGACGTGTGGGGGTGTGGGGGTGTGGGTATGTGGAGGTGTGTGGAGGTGTAGGGGGTGTGGAGGTGTGTGGAGGTGTGGAAAGTGTGGAGGTGTGTGGAGGTGTAGGGGGTGTGGAGGTGTGTGGAGGTGTGTGGGGGGTGTGGAGGTGTGTGGGGGGGGGAGTGTGGAGGTGTGGGGGTGTGGAGGTGTGGGGAGTGTGGAGGTGTGTGGAGGTGTGTGGAGGTGTAGGGGTGTGGGGTGTGGGGGGTGTGGGGGATATGTGTGTGTGCATTTACTATTTGAATTTACTCTTTGTGCCTGCAGGATCCCTTAGCTCTTGGACCCCGACTTTCTAACTGTCGTTTGTCTCATGATCCGACTATCTACCTATTTTCCTCTATCATATCTACTACATATAAATCTTTCCCTCTCATACACACATCCCCAGGATAGAGCCTACAGCAGCTGTCTAACTCCCAGGTACCTATTTACTGCTAAGTGAATAGATGCATCGGGTGAAAGAAACTGCCCGTTTGTTACTGCCTCGGCCGAGAATGGAACCCGGGTCCTTAGGACAACGATCCACGCTCACACGTGGGTGAATCTGGAGTAGGTATACGCTTTTTAATGATAATTACACTGTTTTCGTGGCTAGTTCAATGTACGTGTAACGTGTGGGTAATTCCCTCACTTGCTTACCATTCTGCCTGCCTGCCCTGCCTGCCAGCCTGCCTGCCTGCCAGCCTGCCTGCCAGTCAACCTGCCTGCCTGCCTGCCTGACAGCCAGCCTGCCTGACAGCCAGCCTGCCTGACAGCCAGCCTGCCTGACAGCCAGCCAGCCTACCTGCCTGACAGCCAGCCTGCCTGACAACCAGCCTGCCTGACAGCCAGCCTGCCTGACAGCCAGCCTGCCTACCAACCTTCCAGCCTGCCTGACAGCCAGTCTGCCTGACAGCCAGCCAGCCTACCTGCCTGACAGCCAGCCTGCCTGACAGCCAGTCTGCCTGACAGCCAGCCTGCCTGACAGCCAGCCTGCCTGACAGCCAGCCTGCCTACCAACCTTCCAGCCTGCCTGACAGCCAGCCTGCCTGACAGCCAGCCAGCCTACCTGCCTGACAGCCAGCCTGCCTGACAGCCAGCCTGCCTGACAGCCAGCCTGCCTACCAACCTTCCAGCCTGCCTGACAGCCAGCCAGCCTACCTGACAGCCTGCCAGTCTACCAACCTTCCAGCCTGCCAGCCCTCGCTCCACCTGCAACACCCCCAAGTCTAGCACCGCGACACTGTAGTCATTCATCACAGGGGTTTAACCTCCAACAAGATACTTTTCAACTGGGTTTCGAGCTGCTGTAAAGACGTGATGGCCTCTTCAATCCTCAGAGCGACACTCACTCTAAAAAGGGCGTAAAACTGTTTTTATCCCTGTACATTATTTTGTTTATTTCCCACCCAGGGTTTTTAAGAGTTAATGGCTCTCTGACTTATACAAGACGGCGCCCGTAAAGCTTGTGGTCACGGACGTGGGAGTTCAATTTTGCTGCGAGATGGAGGAGTTTGGGTTGCAAATCTGTTGCGTGGCAACTGCTATAAAATGGATACAAAGCGTGCAAGAGGCTTGCATACGGGCAACACAATCGCTAGTTTAGAGTATCGCCAAACACAGAGAGGCAGCTCGGGACAGCTCCAGGTATTCATAAGGGCGTTACAAGTTTACGAGTACGATCTCTGACCGAGCCAAGACGCACGCCACCTCCACACAATCACCAGCCGAGCCATAAACACCGCTACGATACCTGTCAACTCTCATTGCTGCGCGATAACTTCCGATGCGACGTACGATATCTTTTTTCATGTATTTTTCCCCATCCTGGGAGCCGACGCACACGGTATCGCCAGACTCCTCCAGTCGCTGCGCCTCGTTCAATAACTGACCGAGACGTATCTATCTCCAGCGGGGAGCGGGAAAAAACTAGAGAAGAGAGCCCGAGGGCCGCTGTGCAGGGTTGAAGCCGCCGAGTGGTCACCTGGAATGCTTTTAGGGATTATGGCCCAGATATATGAGCCGAGGGACCCCTTGTACAACAACCTTAACCCCCCTCCCTCTCTCACTCCCTCCTCACACTCCCATCCGTCCCCCCATCCCCCCTCCCCCATCACATCCCTCATCCCCTTGCCCAGCCTCACACTCCTTTCCTCCTCCTCTCTTGCATTCCTCCTTTTGCTTCAGTACCTCCCTTGCTTCTCTGCTCTGGGTATCCCTTTTTTCCCCCTTTTATATGTTCCCCCTCCCTTTCTTTTACCCCTTTTATATCTCTATATATCCCCCTTATCTCCCCATTACACACACACACACACACACACACACACACACACACACACACACACACACACACACACACACACACACACACACACACACACACAAACACACACTTTTTCTTATATAAATTTACCATATATATCTTCCTTTCTTTTGCTTTATGTAGCAAAATGTATTTACTGTTGAGTATGGAGAAGAGCTTTTTCGCAGTCATTGAGTTGAATTGGTGTTTGTGGTTCCTTTGTGTGTGTGTGTAGGGTTTGTGGTCTTTTGTGAGCACATGGCTTGCTACTTGTGTGAGTAAAGACTGATATTGTGGACCTTCTTTTGGGGGTGGGGTCGGGGGGGGGGGGTGTTAGTTCCTTATACATGCTGACACTCACTAATACAGTGCTCAAGTGCAAGTTTGTGAGTCTGTTTAGAGGATGTCATGTTCACTCTGTTATGAGTGAGTGTTATGCTCACTTTCACCAGCGAAGCGTCATACTCACTCCTTCCCCCTACTGTCTACTACTCTCTCTCCGTCTCCCTCACTCTCCCCGGCTATGATAACTTTTATTCCGGGAAAAAAAATACTGCTTACCTGAAGTATTCCAGAAACCATATTTACTCAAGCCTCACCCATTCCCCCGTTTGTTACGACCCTTCCCTTCTTCCCTCTCACTGTTATCACTCCCCCTTTCTTATCTTTTCACCTACCTCTCCCTCATCTTTCTCAATCTCCATTCCATGCCTTGTCCCCTTCTCTTCTCTTCCTGGTCTCATTTATGTCTTCATGGCACGCTCCAAGACGACTTTAATAGTCCTTATCCCCCCTCTCCTTCTCTTCACATATTCCTTAGTTATCGGCTGTTGTATTGCCTCCGCCTTGCCTCTTCCTCTTTACCCAACGTCGCCTAATTATTCATTCCGTTTAGCAACGTGATATTATAGAGTAACGACCAGATAAACGTAGCAATATTACAGCATTTTATTAGTGTTAGATTTGGTAATTAATCAAGAGAGTTAAGATCAGGGGAGAGAGGACGCGCCATTACCACAGGTGACAATACCAAATGGAACCATAATTGCGGTGACAAAGGTAGATTCATCTCTGGGGAAGACAATGGAGGTGGGTGGGTGTCGGTGGTCTTATCTTCAGCCCTCTGTGTACCTGTGTACCTGTTTACGTGTGTACATGCGTACTTGTGTGTGTGTGTGTACCTGTGTGACTGTTTACGAGTGTGTGTGTGAATATATATGTACCTGTGTACCTGTTTACGTGCATACATGCGTACTTGTGTGTGTGTACCTGTGTGACTGCTTACGAGTGTGTGAGTATATATGTACCTGTGTACCTGTTTACGTACGTACATGCGTACTTGTGTGTGTGTGTGTGTGTGTGTACCTGTGTGACTGTTTACGCGTGTGTGTGTGAGTATATATGTGCCTGTGTACCTGTGTACCTCCTGCCTGTGTACCTGTGCCTAGCGACATGACTATCACAAACACTGTGACATCCAAGACATCACGTTAAAACAATCAAAGACAAACTTGACAAACAGTTTGTATAGCCAAATAGCCTTTTCTTTATTACCAGCATAACCCTCCATACCACACTACACAGGTGTAGTTCCATAGGTGCCACCTCATTACCGAGACACTGGTTGCTGGTGTGTTCTCACACCCTCGGTGTTGTTCTTGATGAACAACTAAACTAGAGTCTCATTTGTCCAACTTACAGGCAGCAATATAACACAAAAAGTGCTTGATAGAGCCAGATAAAATCTTCTGATTAACCAGTCAACTACCCACACTTCTCACGGAGGATCAATTATAAAGCCCGCAAAAAAGTTATAAGAATAACATCATTCAAGGATAGACAGGACCGTAACGGACCCCTCAGGAGTCTATCGCCAGCTGTTTGATTGCCTGACATCATTACTCTATCAATTGAACCATTTGTACGTGTTTAAACAACTGTGTGTGTTCGGTAATTTCATACAACATGAGGGAAAATGTTCAGCGCCATCTAACCCACACACACACACACACACACACACACACACACACACACACACACACACACACACACACACAACTCATGGCTGGAATACCATGGCCCAGGCATCTGTACACCAGTTGATTGACGGTTGAGAGGCGGGACCAAAGAGCCAAAGCTCAACCCCCGCAAGCACAATTAGGTGAGTACACACACACACACACACACGCACGCACACACACACACACACACACACACACACACACACACACACACACACACACACACACACACAGGACGCCTCCTGCACACACATATATTATCCACACTGGCTATTATATATTTTTACACCCCTCCTATCATAGGGTTCCTCGCTAAGACCTTATTCCCCGCTTCCATAAACCGTTTCCACGTCCCCTCCTCTTCCGCTATCTCCCCTTCCATATTTTCCCAAAATATTTTACTTCCTGCTCCGTTTCCATTAATTTATCCATCCCCCCCCCCCACACTTCTGTTCGCGGCGTCTGCCTCTGTCACCCGTACAGTCAAACTGTCACCTGTGCCTGTCTGTGTGCGGTGACTGCCTGTCACCCACCCACTCACATGTCCCTGTCTTAATCGTCGGTACTAGCACTGGCAATCTTTTGAAGCTGGTTACACAATTGTTTATGTTACATACACATGTACATATATATATATACAATCACTTACACAAAAACATATACACATATCAGTGATCTTTTTATATCACAAGTGATTGAGCAAGAGGCTCACAACAGTCGCTATACAAGGGCCTCCTCGTAATTACCTTACCTTTAATTACCTCATCTCCATTTTTATTTGATTTTATCGTACAACACAGTTTTCTCTCTCTATTTTACCCTTTCTCCCTCTCTCCTTCTCTCCCTCTCTCCCTCCCTCCCTCCCTCCCTCCTCCAACACCCTATAAGACCCGATCATTATCTCATAAATTGCTTCATATTTGCTCATATTCACCCGGCCGTCCCCTACATTCTCAAACTTATGACCTCGAAAAGAATATATATTTTTTTTGTAGTATAAATAGAATGGAAGTTAGTTTTTATTTTAGTTCTACGCGAGACGCAAAATATGAAACTGTCAAATATGTACTTTATTTTTTATGTTAATGGTTCAAATATGTTTTATGGAGTTTGAGAGAAAAGTTAATTAAGGAAAAATATGCTTTGATACAAGTTTTATAATATATATATATATGGATTATTTGAGAGAGAGAGAGAGAGAGAGAGAGAGAGAGAGAGAGAGAGAGAGAGAGAGAGAGAGAGAGAGAGAGAGAGAGAGAGAGAGAGAGAGACAGAGAGAGAGAGAGAGAGAGAGAGAGAGAGAGACAGAGAGAGACAGAGATTAGCTCCACTGTGAAGGAACTATGGCTGGGCGAGATAGACCAACCCTCATACAATCACCGAGAACTTTCGTACGAAAAAATAAAAGTTGACGAACTAGTCCAATATTTTCTCGGCTAATGGGACGCCGACAATTGAGATGCTATCTCAGTGCTTGGTCAGTGTATGATAGCGCAGGGAGAGAGGGACCCTCTCTCTCTCATAACATGTGTGTTTTTCAGACAAAATAGTTTGCAGGGAAGAGCTTCAGCTTCTTGGCTTTTCTCTTTATCGTCTAATGTAATAACGTCCGACTCTTTAATGGCTTGTCGTATATCTTTTTAAAATTACGAGTGAATTTAGATTATTAATGCCTCTTTTTGGTTCCATCTATTTACTCTCCTTAAACCCAAGTGATGTATCCCACATCCTTTGGACTGATTGGCAGTTTTTGAGTTTTTGATTTGATTGTCAATTGATTGACAATTTGGATTGGTGTGAATATGGATGTTCTTTTGTTAATGTTGCAGCTTAAGCTAATCTTCTATTTTATCGATTTCCCGAGTATTTTTGATGACCGTATCATGTTCCCCTATTTCCCCTTTATTCAAGTGGCATTAGGTTCAGTCCCCCTCAGTCAGTGTCCGTATCTGAGCTCCCTCACGCTTGGGATTAGTCATCAAGCTTCTGGGTCTTCTCCGTCATCGGCTTCTTGCGGGGCTCCACGCCGGTGCTGCATACTCAAGGAGTCGTCGGACGTCTACACATACACTCCGGAACATGATCATGTCCTGTGATCTATTTGTGTGCTCTCTGTGATAGGTTCAGTGTTATGTTTACTTCCAGATGTTTCTTTCTTACTGACTAGTAGTTGCATCCTCGTAATTGTGTGTACTCACTTAATGAACAAATCCACAAGGGCGTGACGAGGATTCGAACCTGCGTCCGGAGATCCTGGTTTGTGTCTCGGAGAGGCTGCAGGATCCAGTAAGTTCAGAAGAACTTCGGTTTCAACTCTTTTGACCGTAGCTGTCAGCTACGGCTCAGCTGAGCTGAGTCGATTAAGGCAGCGTCTGGGGTAATCTCGGACGCAGGTTCGAATCCGTATCACGGCCCTGATGGATTTGTTCATTTGATGCATCACGCCATTGTGATTTCTGTGTGTATTGTACTCACCTAGTTGTGGTTGCGGGGGTTGAGCTTTCGCTCTTTGGTCCCGCCTCTCAACCGTCAATCAACTGGTGTACAGATTCCTGAGCCTATTGGGCTCTATCATATCTACATCTGAAACTGTGTATGGAGTCAGCCTCCACCACATCACTTCCTAGTGCATTCCATTTATTAACTACTCTGACACTGAAAAAATTCTGTCTAATGTCTCTGTGGCTCATTTGGGTACTCAGCTTCCACTTGTGTCCCCTTGTGCGTGAACCACCCGTGTTAAATAATCCATCCCTGTCCACCCTGTCAATTCCCCTGAGAATTTTGTATGTGGTGATCATGTCTCCCCTAGCTCTTCTGTCTTCCAGCGACGTGAGGTGCAGTTCACATAGTCTGTCCTCATAACTCATGCCTCTCAGTTCTGGGACTTGCCTAGTGGCATACCTCTGAACTTTTTCCAGCTTCGTCTTATGCTTGACTAGATACAGGCTCCATGCTGGGGCTGCATACTCCAGGATTGGCCTTACATATGTGGTATACAAGGTTCTGAAGGATTCCTTACACACGTTTCTTTACATAACGATCGATGGTTAGGTTAAGGTGTTATACATTAGCTTCTTTTTCACTAAATGCTCACTACAGGGCGCTCTCTCGTTCTGGTTCGACTCAAGTAATGCTTCTTCCAGGGCGCCATAATCCTCCCTATAAGGCTGTGGAGTCGCTTACCGATGATCACATTTAAGACACGGTACAGTCCTGCAGGTAGACACGGTACAGTCCTGCAGGTAGACACGGTACAGTCCTGCAGGTAGACACGGTACAGTCCTGCAGGTAGACACGGTACAGTCCTGCAGGTAGACACGGTACAGTCCTGCAGGTAGACACGGTACAGTCCTGCAGGTAGACACGGTACAGTCCTGCAGGTAGACACGGTACAGTCCTGCAGGTAGACACGGTACAGTCCTGCAGGTAGACACGGTACAGTCCTGCAGGTAGACACGGTACAGTCCTGCAGGTAGACACGGTACAGTCCTGCAGGTAGACACGGTACAGTCCTGCAGGTAGACACCACACAACACTGGGGCAGGAGCGAGGAGAGCACTGAACACCCTCACGTGGTGCAGATACACCGCCCGTCCTCACCAGCGATCACAACGTCACTAAACTGATGCACTAAATTGCCCGAATCTAACCTAACCGAAGACCCCCACGAACAGAAAACGGGACATCACGTTAATGTTGAGCGCCGTGGTGCTTTTTATCACACTAGTCTTTGACCCCAGGTGGAGGGAATTTATAGGTCAAACTGCGATGTATTACCCCGAGCGGCCGGACTGGCCTATATAACAAGCCCAAAACGGTCAAAATTATTGTATTCGAGGAAATACAAAAGAAACTGTAACCGGTTCTCGTTAGGTTTAAGTCTTGCGGAGTGTTCGACACAAGGCGTCGGCGTATGAACTCCCCAGTTTAGCGGGAACTGCAAAATCCGGCCATTCTAGGGGATGACAGCTCTGATGAAGCTGTCGGATCATCTCGGGGCCGGACGATGAATGACGGGCAGCGGATAACACGAGTGTTATGGCGCCAGTTCAATACCTGTCAGGAAGGACCAACCTTCCAGACAGGGAGCTCAAGGGTCAGAATTACAAGACGCTTGCTGGTTTGTGTTCGTGACTGCTGGACAATGGTCGGGACTACCTGGAGATCGAGGGGGGGGGGGATGGGGGAAGGGAAGGTAGGGTTATTAAGGGTGAGTTGAGGGAGGGAAATAATCCGAAGGGAATAATAGGGAGAGAGACTAAGGGAGGGGGGAGGGTGACATGGGGTAGGAAATGAAGCAAGTGATGTAGGATAAAGGTTAAATAGAGATAATAAATAACAATTATACAAAAGTAAACAAATGTTGTTGAGGAGTGAACGTACAATGCTCGGAACACAGCCTATGAGGCGTCGTGTCCTCGGGCCCTGTGGCAGGCATGTCCTGTAATATAAATAATATTACTAGTGGCGGATGGACAGGATGTGAGTGGGCGGAGTTAGTGGGTTGATACGCTGCAGGAGTTTGCGTGTATGGTCGCACGTGTGTGTGTGTGTGTGTGTGTGTACTCACCTATTTGTGCTTGCGGGGGTTGAGCTTTGGCTCTTTGGTCCCGCCTCTTAACTGTCAATCAACTAGTGTACAGATTCCTGAGCCTACTGGGCTCAATTATATCTACATTTTGTGTGTGTGTGTGTGTGTGTGTGCGTGTGTGTGTGTGTGTGTGTGTGTGTGTGTGTGTGTGTGTGTGTGTGTGTGTGTGTGTGTGTGTGTGTGTGTGAACCAGGAGTAGGTGGGTTGGTGCCTCTGCCCCCCTGGGCGCCAGGGCGCAACATGTTCTCAAACTCCAAAACTTCACTTTGGCTGCTGAGAAACGAGACATAGTTGCCACTGTGTAGGACACCCCAGTAATAGACGGAGTCTTAATGTTTGGTTCACACAAACTGTTGTTGTTTTCAAATAGACAAGTAGAAAATATTGAGGCCATGGGTGTAAGGAAGATTAAGGTGTAAGGAGTGAGGTAAGGAAGGGGGGGAGGAGAGGATTAAGAGTTGTGTTGTGACAGTAGTGAGGGTAGACGTGAGTTATGAGGTGTAGACGTGAGCTATGAGGTGTAGACGTGAGTTATGAGGTGTAGACGTGAGCTATGAGGTGTAGACGTGAGTTATGAGGTGTAGACGTGAGCTATGAGGTGTAGACGTGAGCTATGAGGTGTAGACGTGAGCTATGAGATGTAGACGTGAGCTATGAGGTGTAGACGTGAGCTATGAGGTGTAGACGTGAGTTATGAAGTGTAGACGTGAGCTATGAGGTGTAGACGTGAGCTATGAGGTGTAGACGTGAGCTATGAGGTGTAGACGTGAGCTATGAGGTGTAGACGTGAGCTATGAGGTGTAGACATGAGCTATGAGGTGTAGACGTGAGCTATGAAGTGTAGACGTGAGTTATGAGGTGTAGACGTGAGCTATGAGGTGTAAACGTGAGCTATGAGGTGTAGACGTGAGCTATGAGGTGTAGACGTGAGCTATGAGGTGTAGATGTGAGCTATGAGGTGTAGACGTGAGCTATGAGGTGTAGACGTGAGCTATGAGGTGCAGACGTGAGCTATGAGGTGTAGACGTGAGCTATGAAGTGTAGACGTGAGTTATGAGGTGTAGACGTGAGCTATGAGGTGTAGACGTGAGCTATGAGGTGTAGACGTGAGCTATGAGGTGTAGACGTGAGCTATGAGGTGTAGACGTGAGCTATGAGGTGTAGACGCGAGCTATGAGGTGTAGACGTGAGCTATGAGGTGTAGACGTGAGCTATGAGGTGTAGACGTGAGCTATGAGGTGTAGACGCGAGATATGAGGTGTAGACGTGAGCTATGAGGTGTAGACGTGAGCTATGAGGTGTAGACGTGAGCAATGAGGTGTAGACGTGAGCTATGAGGTGTAGACGTGAGCTATGAGGTGTAGATGTGAGCTATGAGGTGTAGACGTGAGCTATGAGGTGTAGACGTGAGCTATGAGGTGTAGACGTGAGCTATGAGGTGTAGACGCGAGATATGAGGTGTAGACGTGAGCTATGAGGTGTAGACGTGAGCTATGAGGTGTAGACGTGAGCAATGAGGTGTAGACGTGAGCTATGAGGTGTAGACGTGAGCTATGAGGTGTAGATGTGAGCTATGAGGTGTAGACGTGAGTTATGAGGTGTAGACGTGAGCTATGAGGTGTAGACGTGAGCTATGAGGTGTTGACGCGAGCTATGAGGTGTAGACGTGAGCTATGAGGTGTAGACGCGAGCTATGAGGTGTAGACATGAGGTATGAGGTGTAGACGCGAGCTATGAGGTGTAGACATGAGGTATGAGGTGTAGACGCGAGCTATGAGGTGTAGACATGAGGTATGAGGTGTAGACGTGAGCTATGAGGTGTAGACGTGAGCTATGAGGTGTAGACGTGAGCTATGAGGTGTTGACGCGAGCTATGAGGTGTAGACGTGAGCTATGAGGTGTAGACGTGAGTTATGAAGTGTAGACGTGAGCTATGAGGTGTAGACGCGAGCTATGAGGTGTAGACATGAGGTATGAGGTGTAGACGCGAGCTATGAGGTGTAGACATGAGGTATGAGGTGTAGACGCGAGCTATGAGGTGTAGACATGAGGTATGAGGTGTAGACGTGAGCTATGAGGTGTAGACGTGAGCTATGAGGTGTAGACGTGAGCTATGAGGTGTTGACGCGAGCTATGAGGTGTAGACGTGTGAGCTATGAGGTGTAGACGCGAGCTATGAGGTGTAGACGTGAGCTATGAGGTGTAGACGCGGGCTATGAGGTGTAGACATGAGGTATGAGGTGTAGACGTGAGCTATGAGGTGTAGACGCGAGCTATGAGGTGTAGACGTGAGCTATGAGGTGTAGACGTGAGCTATGAGGTGTAGACGTGAGCTATGAGGTGTAGACGCGAGCTATGAGGTGTAGACATGAGGTATGAGGTGTAGACATGAGGTATGAGGGGGGATTTATGAGGGCCACAGTGTAGTTAATTTGGGGGATGAGAGCAAGATGGACTGAGATTAAATAATACTTCCATCTATATCTATATATTAACATTTCATTCAAAATAACACTGACAAAAATACAATAAAATTTCATATGAAAATTTAACCTAAATCAAATATATTTGATAACTATAAATTGTAAGGAAAAATAAATAAAAATGAAAGAAAATAGTTTTGTTCTAAATTGTTTTCTCCGCGATATTTATATTTTAAAATCATTGTTTACCAACAAGCTTTTTTGCGGAATAAACAAAGCGGAAGTTGTAAGTGTGTATCTGCTCGTGGCCGCTCAGCGAGCATAAACACCTTTACCAGCGGCCCTCAGCTGGAGTAAACATTCCCACATGCGGCCCCGCGGCGAGCATATTTATGTGAACCAGCGGCCCCGCGGCGAGCATATTCATGTGAACCAGCGGCCCCGTGGCGAGCATATTTATGTGAACCAGCGGCCCCGCGGCGAGCATATTTATGTGAACCAGCGGCCCCGCGGCGAGCATATTTATGTGAACCAGCGGCCCCGCGGCGAGCATATTTATGTGAACCAGCGGCCCCGCGGCGAGCATATTTATGTGAACCAGGGGCCCCGCGGCGAGCATATTTACGTGAACCAGCGGCCCCGCGGCAAGCATAAACATTCACCTCCGCAGCCCTTCAACAAGCACATTAACGTTATAGGATCGACCGAGCCAAACCGTAACAGGATGCGAGTTTGGTAAGGGAACTCATAGCAGGGACGCCTGACAGCTGAGAGGACAGCGCTTCGTATTCGTAGTCCTGAGGTTCCGGGTTCGATCCCCGGTGGAGGCGGAGACAAATGGGCAAAATGTATCTTTCACCCTGATGCCCCTGTTACCTATCAGTAAATAGGTACCTTAGAGTTAGACACCTGCTACGGGCTGCTTCCTTGGGGGGGGGGGGGTTGTAATAAAAAGGAGGCCTGGTCAAGGACTGGGCCGCGGGGACGCTAAGCCCAGAAATCATCTCAAGATAACCTCAAGAAGGGTCATAGGCTCATTGTTTGGTAAGGGTCACTCATAGCTTCGGCCGCGGGAAGTTAGCCAATTACTTCTCAGTCATCTATAACAATATATGTTACGGAAGCCGGTGAGACCTACATGCTTCTTGCGGATCGGCGTTCAAGTCCTGATAGTCCAAGTGGACTATCAGGACTCGAACTTGGACTTATCCTGTCCTCATATCACGTCCAATGAACTAACACTAACTGGGAGTGACATGACTGAAGTGAATGTGTAAAAGAGTATAACAAAGAAGATACAAACAAGCTTTTAAATGTACACAAACCAGAACTTGAAAAAATGATGCAAACAGAAGATCTGATCCAGGAAAGACCTGGGTAAATACTGGCTGGGACTCAGGGTTTGTCATTTAAGGAACAGGTTACCGGGGTAAAGTAATGGACGTGGAATCCCTGGACTGTTAGAAATACATATGAATGAGTTTGGGTGGAAATAAACAGCTACTGTCTCGCATGAGTCAAAAGGTCCTTCGCAACGTCTCATATTCTTACAAATTGCATATTTTAAAATTTGTCCGTACTTGCATAAAACAGACGATTCTTCTACAGCATCAAAGAGTTCACAAGACACGACTCTTTTAATCAAAATAAGGGGTAACTTTTCTATTTTTTAGCATTCCACACCACTGAACTCTTCTCACATTAGGCAATTATATTTTTTATGAGAGAGGGAGAGAGAGAAAGAGAGAGAGAGAGAGAGAGAGAGAGAGAGAGAGAGAGAGAGAGAGAGAGAGAGAGAGAGAGAGAGAGAGAGAGAGAGAGAGAGTGACAGACACAGCAAGAGACAAAGACAAAGTAGATGAATGGACAGATAGCTGGATAGATGATATGGATAGATAAATAGTCAGGTAGATGGACATATGTGAGACATACAGAACGACCCGGACACTCCCGGTAGTCAACAATAAAAATAAATAAACACATGTAATTTACACTGAAGTTTCCCAGCACAGGTGACATGGGAGAGGGTGGAAGGGGGTGGGTGGGGGGGGGGGGGGGAGGAGGCCCAGGGGACCCATCACTTCCTGTTAGGGCTCCACACCCACCGACAGCTGACCCGCTCCAACATGCCACACCCCAGCCACACCTAACGACACATTTACACTCCAACGCAGCTACCATGTTCTCGTATTACGTCTCTGTCCTAATTCAACTTTCCAATTTTAATCATACCGCTACACCCTCGGGTTACAAACCCCTTGTTATACACGAGTGTATCTACACCCATCTCCCCCACACTGATGTAAGTGTATAAAACAGCACATTTATACTCCTGTACCACAACTACATACACCCAGTAGTTATTCAGTGTGTTGTCCATGCTTTGTTGTCCATGTGTTATCTAGGGTTTACACTTCTCTCACTGACTCCTACACTCCATCTACACCCAGGCCACAACACGCCCTCACATGACCCTGCATGCTGGTACGTGGCACTTACCATGCACTGACACTCCCCAAACACTGCTCACACACACACACGCATGAGTTACGAGGAGAGGATGCGTGAAATGCACCTCACGTCGCTGGAAGACAGGAGAGCTTGGGGAGACATGATCACGACCTACAAAATTCTGAGGAATTGACAGGGTAGATAAAGATAAACAGTTTAACACGGGTGGTACGCGAACAAGGGGGACACAGGTGGAAACTGAGTACCCAAATGAGAGACGTTAGAAAGAACTTTTTCAGTGTCAGAGTAGTTAACAAATGGATAGATGGATAGATTACAATAGGCAATGACGTGGTGGAGGCTGACTCCATTCACAGTTTCAAATGTAGATATGATAGAGACCAGTAGGCTCAGGAATCTGTACATAAGTTGATTGACAGTCGAGAGGCGGGATCAAAGAGCCAAAGCCTAACCCCCTCGCAAGCACAACTAGGTAGCACAGATACACCCCTCTCCCACACACTCTCACACCATACTACACCCCCGCGCACTACCCAATCTATGGTGAGGAAGATGGGGGGAAAGGGGGGAGTGGGATCCATCATGGGACTGTAAACAGTAACAATGACAGGAGTGGACGTGAGTTTAGACAGGCACCCGCCGCGGTCCACCTCACGAGAATAACATAGATTCTGTGTGTGAGGAGCCCGCCGGGTTAATGGTGATTTTGTGTTTCGTGCAGCTGGAGCCTCGCTGAATTGGACTGTTTCAAGTAAGTTTACTTAGCCTTAAGAGTATACCCAGACACGGGCTCTCGGTATAAACTCCGACGCAGGCTCTAGGAGTAAACCTCGACACTGATGGATGGCAAACATCATGCTATTCGTCGTCTCATCTAATACATTGCATTTCTTAGGGAATCGACCAATCCGTTAAAAAAACGACGTATTAGTAAAAATTACAGCATGGTAATAGTGACGTTTTCAATGTGTTTCGACCGTCATCCTCCTTACGCACCATGCCCAGAGACTAGGCTAGTGATTAGTCCAGTGAGTAGCGTAGATAATAGCCTAGTCCAGGACTCGTAGGCTAGTCCCAAAACCCACTCCAGGTATGATGTAGGTCTCCAGGTATGATGTAGGTCTCCAGGTATGACATAAGAGTTTAGACGAGAGTAATTCTAACAAATCTCGCACATCCATGGAAAGGTTATAAAGACAGAAGCACCATTAGACAACAACAGATGTTGACAAAATCAAGTTTATATTGCATGTTATACCACAGGATAGCAGTACCGTACTGTCATTGGGTCTTCCTAGAGCTGACCAATCATCACTTATGGCAGTTTACATTGAATCATCTGCAAATTTGGGAAGTTTTAAAATTTATATAATTTTAGCCAGTGCTGTTGCAGAACAAGAATATCACACATTCTAAAAATCTCTTTAATAAATACATTCGGGGTTTCAACCAATTACAGTTGACTGTAATGACATTAAAATCTTATACACTGTACATGGCTAGTCCTAGTTTTCTTATATTCACCTACAAACCAAAAATTATCACGGAGTGATAAATTGTCCGTGTACTTTTTGTTAATATTTATAACAAATGTATCTGCTTTCATCCTTAAAATATTATTTATTGAAACAAAGCTAACTAAATTTGACTCACTGTAATTCTTAAGCTTGCTAGTGTCACATGCCCTTAAGCAACATACTGTAATGGTGGGTGGTTTCTCAGGATTCAAATCACTATCATCAACAAC
>NC_091217.1:1721383-1743883 GCF_040958095.1 Procambarus clarkii | reverse complement strand
GTGTGTGTGTGTGTGTGTGTGTGTGTGTGTGTGTGTGTGTGTGTGTGTGTGTTTGTGTGTGTGTGTTGGTCTAAATAAATGTACATATTATACCATGTTATGATGCCTAAGTTGTAATAAGTTTCGTGTCCACTCTCGCCGAAAATATATTGACATTTCGTAGAAAAAACAAATAGAATAACATGCAAGCCTTTCATAGAAAAAATGTTTTTTTCCAATCAAATTTATATTTCGTCGTATATATATTTGTGTGTTATCATTATTGTTATTATTATTACGAATAATAGAACCAGAAAGAAATTTAAATTACAGCTTTGTGTTTGTCTTGACCGATGGAGTGTCCAGACAGAAAGTGAAATTATTAAGATTAGTCATTGATTTTCACGTGTTACTTAAACAGGACCAAAATAGTAAAATCAATGATGTCTAGCACGAATCTTCTCAAAATTCTTCATGTTCTTTGATTGATTGAGAATTTCGAAAGAAAACTCCCTAAAATCAATAAATAATCCTAAATAGTACCCGTGTAAAAATGAGCAAATAGGACACCGAGGGGGAGACCCATGGCGACACCCTCTACTTCTTTGTACAAGAGACCATTGGGGCTCTGGGAAAGTGCCTCTAGTGCGTGCTTCAAGTAGTTACATAAGTATGCATCATCTGGTATGAGAATGGTCCGGGACGGACCGAAATGTCGCCGTCCCTTCACCTGTGTGGTCTGGTCAACTTACTTCAGCCACGTTATTGTGACTCATCGCCTGCAGACCAAATATAGCCAAAATACTATATTTCAAACACTCATCTAATTTCGCAAAAATTACTGTGGACGAGACAACCTATCCTGCCTTCACTATCTGTCCTGCCTCCCCCACATGCTTTGGGCGCTGGTGGCTGAGTGGACAGCACGCTGGTTACGTAATCCTGTGGTCCGGGGTTCGGTTTCCGGCGCCGGCGGAAACAGATGGGCAGAGCTTCTTTCACCCTGATCCTCCTGTTACCTAGCAGTAAATAGATACTTGGGAGTTAGACAGCTGCTACAGGCTGCTGGGAGTGTATTCACCTAGTTGTTCTTGCGGGGGTTGAGCTCTGCTCTTTCGGCCCGCCTCTCTACTGTCAATCAACTGTTTACTAACTACTTTTTTTCCACACCACACACACACACACACACACTCACACACACACACACACACACACACACACACACACACACACACACACTCACACACACACACACACACACACACACACACACACACACACACACACACACACACACACACACACACCTCCGGCAGCAGCTTCGTATCAACTGTCTAACTCCCAGGTACCTATTTACTACTAGGTAACAGGTGCATCAGGAGTGAAAGAAACTTTGCCCAGTTGTTTCTGTCTGGTCCGGGAATCGACCCGGGCCACAGAATTACGAGTCCTGCGCGCTGTTCGCTCAGCTACCAAACCCTCTGAGTGTGTGTCTACATGGAAAAAAAATAGTTAGTAGTTAGTAACAGTTGATTGATTGCCAGTTGAGAGGCGGACCGAAAGAGCAGAGTTCAACCCCCGCAAGCACAACTAGGTAGAGCTGGACGGTAGAGCGACGGTCTCACTTCATGCAAGTCGGCGTTCAATCCCCGACCGTCCAAGTGTTTGGGCACCATTCCTTCCCCCCGTCCCATCCCAAATCCTTATCCTGAGCCTCCCAGTGCCATATAGTCGTAATGGCTTGGTGCTTTCCCCTTGATAATTCCCTCCCTCCTCCTCCCCCACATCTCCCTAACCATCACTGGTGAACGTGCACACCAAATCATCCCCACTCTCCCGTGATTCATGGTGCTCATGCTCATCATCTCCCACAGAGGAAGAGTCCATTATGTAGCCTCTTCCTTGCCATTCTTCCACTGTTCCGCCGGCTCTCCTCTCTCTTGTCTTCTCTCCCACTTTTTATTTCTTTTTTCCTGCTCACGTTCTCTTCTCACCGATTTCCCTATGTCTTTACTCCTGTAAATCTTTTCATTTTGTGTCTCATCTCTATTTCTCTTCCGCGTGTTCCACTTCCTCCACACACACACACACACACACACACACACACACACACACACACACACACACACACACACACACACACACACACACACACTCACACACACACACACACACACACACACACACACACACACACACACAGAAGACAAAGGACAAAGGACAACAGGATCAGATGAAACAGAGCTAGGAACGATTACATTAACATAAGACGAACATCGGAAAGGGACTATGAGAACGATATTACGATCAAAGCGAAAAAGCAACCTAAGCTACTACACAGCCATATAAGAAGAAAAATGTCGGTGAACGACCAAGTGACAAGACTAAGGAAAACAGAGGGGGCATATACTGAAAGTGACAAGGAAATCTGCGAGGCACTGAATGCCAGTTTCCTGGGGTGTTCACTACCAAGCCTGAGCAGCTCCCATTGTTGGAAGGGATTACCCTAACGAAAGATTATCAGATATAGAGGTGACAGTAGGGGGAGGTAATGAAACAGTTGACAACACTGGATGCAACTAAAGCAGTTGGACCAGACAAAGTACCACCGTGGGTACTAAAGAAAGCAGCGCAGGCCCTCAGCGTGCCTCTGGCAATGATCTTTAATGAGTCACTTACGTCGGGAGAAGCCCAGTTGCTGGAAGAAGGCAAATGTCGTACCGATCTTCAAGAAAGGCGCTAGGGAGGAGGCACTTAACTATAGACCTGTATAACTGACAAGCATCCCCTGTAAAATACTGGAAAGAATAATTAGGCTACGACTGGTTGCACACCTGGAGAACGTTAGGTTTGTGAACAAACATCAACATGGGTTCTGGAAAGGGAAATCGTGCCTACCAAACCTTTTGGAATTCTATGATAAAATAACGAGGATAAGACAACACAGAGATGGTTGGGCAGACTGCCTATTTCTGGACTGCCAAAAAGCCTTTGATACAGTACCGCACATGAGACTGCTGTTCAAACTTGAGAGGCAGGCGGGAGTGGGAGGAAAGGTCCTAGCATGGGTAAGGAACTACCTAACAGGAAGGAGCCAAAGAGTTACGGTAAGGGGCGAGAAGTCGGACTGGCGAACATTAACGAGTGGAGTACCACAAGGATCGGTGCTGGGACCAATTCTATTTCTAGTATATGTTAACGACATGTTTACAGGGGTAGTCCTACATGTCGATGTTCGCGGATGACGCAAAGTTGATGAGAAGAGTTGTGACAGATGAAGATTGCAGGATCCTCCAAGAGGACCTGAACAGGTTGCAGAGATGGCCAGAGAAATGGCTACTGGAGTTCAACACGAGCAAATGTAAATTTATGGAAATGGGACTAGGAGATAGGAGACCAAAGGGACAGTACACAATGAAGGGGAACTGCCTACCTGTGGACGTAACACCTAATCTATCTCCTGAAGCACATATTAATAGGATAACGACAGCAGCGTACTCTACACTGGCAAAAGTTAGAACATCATTCAGAAACATAAGTAAGGAGGCATTTAGGGCAATTTATACTGCCTACGTGAGGCCAGTCTTAGAGTATGCCGCCTCATCATGGAGTACCCATCAGAAGAAGCATATAAGGAAACTGGAAAAGGTTCAGAAGTTTGCAACGAGACTCGTCCCAGGTTTACGAGGGATGGGGTATGAGGAGCGCCTGAGGGAACTGTGCCTTACGACACTAGAAAGAAGAAGGGAGAGAGGGGACATGATAGGAACGTATAAAATACTCAGGGGGATTGACAGAGTGGACATAGACGAAATGTTCACATGGAATAGTAACAGAACGAGGGGACATGGGTGGAAGCTGAACACTCAGATGAGTCACAGGGATGTTAGGAAGTTTTCTTTTAGCGTGAGAGTAGTGGGAAAATGGAATACACTTAAGGAACAGGTTGTGGAAGCAAATACTATTCATAATTTTAAAACTAGATATGATAGGGAAATAGGACCAGTCATTGCTGTAAACAACCGATGCTGGAAAGGCGGGATCCAAGAGTCAATGCTCGATCCTGCAGACACAATTAGGTGAGTACACACACACACACACACACACACACACACACACACACACACACACACACACACACACACACACACACACACACACACACACACATACACACACACACACACACACAGTTCCAGACCCCTCGCTTCTCCCTCTGCCTAGATTTTCTTGTCATTTCTAAAATCTATCTCTACATAGTCCTCTCCTTATTTGTGTAATCTCTCTCTCTCTCTCTCTCTCTCGATACAAAATTGGTGGATATTGTAGGCTTAAGTGGATAGGGATTAAATGAGGAAAGGTGGGAAGGAAGGAAGGAGGAGCGGGCAGGGAGGGAGGTAAGGAGACGGGGAAGAGAAAAAAGTTAGGTTAGAGGTAGGATGAGAGAGAGAGAAGAGAGGCCTGAAGGATGTTAGAGGAGGTAAGACGAAGAAAGGAGGGAGGATGAGAGAAGATGATGAGAGGAAGATAAAAATGGTCGGTGAAAAGGAAAGAGAGAGAGAGAGAGAGAGAGAGAGAGAGAGAGAGAGAGAGAGAGAGAGAGAGAGAGAGAGAGAGAGAGAGAGAGAAAGAGAGAGAAAGAGAGAGAAAGAGAGAGAGAGAGAGAGAGAGAGAGAGAGAGAGAGAGAGAGAGAGAGAGAGAGAGAGAGAGAGAGAGAGAGAGAGAGAGAGAGAGAGAGAGAGAAAGAGAGAGAAAGAGAGAGAAAGAGAGAGAGAGAGAGAGAGAGAGAGAGAGAGAGAGAGAGAGAGAGAGAGAGAGAGAGAGAGAGAGAGAGAGAGAGAATATAAGGCTATTTGCTATACGCATCATATACAAGCCTGGAAGAGGTATACCTCACCAGGGGTCCACATGGAGAGTCTAGGTGAGATATACCTTACCAAGTATCCACTAGGAGTCTAGGTAAGGTATATCATACCAGTGATCCACCAGAAGGAGCCTGGAGGAGGTATACCTTACCCAGGGATCCATTAGGAGGCACCAGGCGGAGGTATACCTTACCAAGTATCCCCCAGGAGCCTGGGAGAGGCGTACGATACCGGGTATCCACTACCGAGGACAGGCACGTCAGGGTTATCGTACCGCAGGGCGTGATCGTACGCTCCCCGGCGCTATTGTCGGACCGCTGGGTACAATACTACAAGTTTCAAGAGAAGAATGGACCCGATGGGAGATGGTACAATACTGCCGCGCTCTTATGTTGTACCACACGTGGCTGGTGTTGTACCACACGTGACTGCTGTTAGCTGTTTACTAGGAGATATGCAACTGGAAAGTAGAGACATGACAATGACGTAAAAAATATCAAGGCGGGATGGCAAAAAATAGGAGCAACAGCACAACGTAAGGACACGGATATACGCCGCTGATGGGACATAAGATGTAAGGAAACAGGTATTTACCCTAAAATGTCTAAATAGAAGACATAGAGGAGAAGGTCGGCGAGGCTCTCACTAAACATGGCAGTAACACACACACACACACACACACACACACACACACACACACACACACACACAGTTGATTGACAGTTGAGAGGCGGGACCAAAGAGCCAAAGCTCAACCCCCGCAAGCACAATTAGGTGAGTACACACACACAGTCATAGAGATGTTAGAAACTTTTCTTGTAATGGAATAAACTATAGGAGCACATTATGATAGCAAACACTATTCATAGTTTTAAAACTAGATATGGTAGCGAAGTAGGACAGGAATCATTGCTTTAAACAACCGGGAGCTAGGAAGGCGGGATCCAAGAGCCCTTGCTCGATCCTACAGGCACAAATAGGCGAGTACATACAACGCGTACATAACCTGAATTCTGTTGTCTAGTGCGCCTGACCCGTCATCATGTATGGATGAGTCCCGTCTGTCATTCCTGAGGGCCAACAGGATAACTTATTACCTATCATCCATTTACTGTTTTCTAGCATGCTATTTCTCACATTTTTACAGCTTTCACCACATTCCAAGTTTCCGTGGATTCATTTATGTTATCCTGATGGCGACTCCGTTGGACCACTATCTAGTCTTGCTTTTCTGAGAGACATTCCCTTTTGCCAGGTAGACATTTCTAGTTACATTTCATGTCTTTATTTAGGTAGATTTCTTTATCTAGGTAGACATTTTCCAGTCATTCACGGCTGATAGGTGGTCTTTTTCCAGAAAGTCACTCTTTGATTATGGCATAACCGGTTTTTATTTCCAGTTGGTCACTTTCATCACGGTAAAACAGGTAATTATTCCCAGTAGGTCCCTATTTGAATATGGCAAAACAAAAAATTCAAATTTTTGCAAGCAAGTCCTTTTTTTTTTTTTAGCTGGAAAAAGGTTCATCGGGTTCTTACCAGTCACAGCTAAATTTTCAACGTTCAATCCGTACCTGACAGCTGTTCCAAATTCCCGTCAAATCTTCTGGAATTCCAGTCGCATTTTCACAAACAATTCCTAAATTTTCGGCCGCCGTGTCATTCCTAATTACTTCCCAGCCTTGGCCAATTTCCATTCCCTTGAATCTCACTTTCCGTTCCAGAATTCCCATTTATTGTTCCTATACACCCTCGGAACGCTCTAAGATTTTTGCTGGTGTCATTCCCAAATTCCCACCAAACGTGCCCAGATTCCAGCCAGTCGCTCTCAGATTCCTGCCGGCTGTTGCTGGATTCTCGATAACCGTTCCCAGATTTCCTGCAGCAAATATTCCAGTGTATTATTTCAAGATTCCAAGAGTTGTTCTCCCGCCTCCAACTGCCTCGTTAATGCGGAAGGTAAACAAGGCGACAACGAACGACAAAACGACAAGGAACTAGTTTATTCTAACAGTAAAATTCATGGATAACAAATTGCAGATATTTTGAACTACTTATATATATATATATATATATATATATATATATATATATATATATATATATATATATATATATATATATATATATATATATATATATATATATATTCAACAATGTATCAATGTATCCTGTTGACCAACCAGGATTCGAACCCCCGCCCGGGATCACCTCGTGACGTACAGGGTACCGTAACCACTACTCCAATGATCATCTTATCCCTTGTGTACTGGTTACAGTACCCCTGTACGCCAGGGGAGTAATCCCTGACGGCCGGGGTTCGAATCCTGATGGGGTCAAGAGAGTTCTTAATGATTAATGGCTCGGCGCGTTCACGCAGCCTTTGTGTCACATTCCATATGAATATATAAATCCTTGCTATGCTTAGCCAAGGATATATTGCTAGTTGTTGATCCCATCAGTTTAATATATAATGCTGGTATGCTTTGCAAGTGGTTGAAACCACTCGTGTACATCACACACACAATAGCATGATCCTTTATTAGTATCGTATCCGATTGCATTAATCAAGTTCTCTATAATAACTGGTAATATAGACACGTTAAAGTTATGGCTTCATGAGTCTTCACTACGATGTCACTATACCGGCGCAATCAATACTATATTTTTCACTCTCGAGACACAATAATGATCATAATAGCTCTATGCAGGAACAATTAACACCATAATGGCATTCTTGCGTCGGGTTAGGACATTTGGCCTGTGTGAAGCCTCAAGGAGAGTCCTCTCCAGTGACCATTTGTGTCTAGGGAGTCTTATGAGGTTTTATGTGGGCCAGAGGTTCATGAAGGAGCCTTCAGTGGACCAGAACTTCCTGACGGAGCCTTCAGTGGACCAGAACTTCCTGACGGAGCCTTCAGTGGACCAGAACTTCCTGACGGAGCCTTCAGTGGGCCAGAACTTCATGACGGAGCCTTCAGTGGGCCAGAACTTCCTGACGGAGCCTTCAGTGGACCAGAACTTCCTGACGGAGCCTTCAGTGGGCCAGAGGTTCATGAAGGAGCCTTCAGTGGACCAGAACTTCATGACGGAGCCTTCAGTGGGCCAGAGTTTTCATTAAACCTGTTGACTTGACATTTGATAGCGTGAAATCATTTTCAAAATGAGATTCATGGGAGAAAGAAATGATCGTCGATGGAGAAATGGAACTGAATGTAATTCCTTAAGGTTGAACGTCTGGTGGTGTGGCGCACGTCTGATGGCTGTCTGCCAAGTTGGGCCAGGAGGGCAACCCTGAGAACCTTGGCCAAGACATCCGTTTAAATACGAAGCCCGTACATCTTTCCTCGGTGAGGGCGGCGTAGTCTGTATTTCTTAAAGAGTTTATGAGCTACGAAACTTCAGATCCCATCATTAGTACTGTAATGGCCAGCCTCGTAGTGCTTCCGAGCTCATGAACGCTAACAAATACTAAGCCGAAACAGTTGAGGAAAGATGTACAGATTTCGTAAGTGGACACGTAAATGGTTGATGAATCCTGGTTCATGTCATCGTAGATAACAGTAAAGCTGATATGTTAGGTCCAGCCTGGATTATCCAAGGTGTGCAATGATTCTTTTGCCTCTCTCTCTCTCTCTCCCTCCCCCCTCCTCTCTCTCTCTCTCTCTCTCTCTCTCTCTCTCTCTCTCTCTCTCTCTCTCTCTCTCTCTCTCTCTCTCTCTCTCTCTCTCTCTCTCTCTCTCTCTCCTTAAATAAACAGTGTATCACATTCCTGGTTCACGAGTGCGGGCCTGTTAAGGTCTTACTTTAACGACATTATTAATACTCAAGTTCCCGGGACGACAGGACTCTTGTAGTGGAGGATTTACCTGTCGAGGACCCGAGGGAGTTATGTATTTATACCTGTGGTGGGTGTAGTGAGGCCAGGAGGAGGAGGAGATTAAAGAGGACCAGAGGAGCAAGTAGGAGGATGAGAAAGCAAGGGAGAAGTAAGAAAGAACAGGTAACAGGAATAGGGAAGGAATGTACGAAGGGGTGAGAGAGGGAGAGAGAGAGAGAGAGAGAGAGAGAGAGAGAAAGACAGAGAGAGAGAGAGAGAGAGAGAGAGAGAGAGAGAGAGAGAGAGAGAGAGAGAGAGAGAGAGAGAGAGAGAGAGAGAGAGAGAGAGAGAGAGAGAGGGAGAGAGAGAGAGAGAGAGAGAGAGAGAGAGAGAGAGAGAGAGAGAGAGAGAGAGAGAGAGAGAGAGAGAGAGAGAGAGAGAGAGAGCTGCATGAATTAAGTGAGGAAATGGCATGGAAACTTGGCCAGGAGTAAAAGTGTATAAGGCCAGGTGCTGGCGGAGGAAACGGAGAGCGAGGGAGGCGAGGCGTGAGGGGATTAGGGAATGGGTTTAAGAGTTTAAAAGGAGCGAATAAGATGCAGGAGAAAGGGGACGAGAAAGCAGTGCGGGAAGGAGGTAATGGAGACGAACAGAACGTGAGAAAGAGTGGACGACGAAGGTAACAGGGAAGAACAAAGAACGAGAAATTATCAAGTCGTAAGAAATTTGTAACGAGCTTAGAATGACAATGTCAAGCTGTGGATTTAGAGAGAGAGAGAGAGAGAGAGAGAGAGAGAGAGAGAGAGAGAGAGAGAGAGAGAGAGAGAGAGAGAGAGAGAGAGAGTTCAAATGCATACACAGACAGTACAGTGAAAGTAAACACGAGAACAAACAAAAGAAAGATAACAAAAAGAGGTGAATATCGAGAAAACAAGGAGGCACCAACATCATCACAGCAAACAAGACCACACGGAGTAAACTATACAAACAAGCAGTAATAACCAACAACAACAGCCACAAACAACACGAACATCAACAACAGGCACAAACAACACGAACATCAACAACATTAGCCACAAACAACACGAACATCAACAACATCAGCCACAAACAACACGAACATCAACATCAGCCACAAACAACACGAACATCAACATCAGCCACAAACAACACGAACATCAACAACATCAGGCACAAACAACACGAACATCAACAACATCAGCCACAAACAACACGAACATCAACAACAGGCACAAACAACATGAACATCAACAACATCAGCCACAAACAACACGAACATCAACAACAGGCACAAACAACACGAACATCAACATCAGCCACAAACAACACGAACATCAACAACAGGCACAAACAACACGAACATCAACATCAGCCACAAACAACACGAACATCAACAACAGCCACAAACAACACGAACATCAACAACAGGCACAAACAACACGAACATCAACAACAGGCACAAACAACATGAACATCAACAACATCAGGCACAAACAACACGAACATCAACAACAGGCACAAACAACATGAACATCAACAACAGCCACAAACAACACGAACATCAACAACAGGCACAAACAACACGAACATCAACAACATCAGCCACAAACAACATGAGCATCAACATCAGCCACAAACAACACGAACATCAACAACATCAGCCACAAACAACACGAACATCAACAACATCAGCCACAAACAACACGAACATCAACATCAGCCACAAACAACATGAACATCAACATCAGCCACAAACAACACGAACATCAACATCAGCCACAAACAACATGAACATCAACATCAGCCACAAACAACACGAACATCAACAACATCAGCCACAAACAACACGAACATCAACAACATCAGCCACAAACAACACGAACATCAACAACAGCCACAAACAACACGAACATCAACAACAGCCACAAACAACACGAACATCAACAACAACAGCCACAAACAACACGAACATCAACAACAGGCACAAACAACACGAACATCAACAACAGGCACAAACAACACGAACATCAACAACAGCCACAAACAACACGAACATCAACAACAACAGCCACAAACAACACGAACATCAACAACATCAGCCACAAACAACACGAACATCAACAACAGCCACAAACAACACGAACATCAACAACAACAGCCACAAACAACACGAACATCAACATCAGCCACAAACAACACGAACATCAACAACAGCCACAAACAACACGAACATCAACAACAGCCACAAACAACACGAACATCAACATCAGCCACAAACAACACGAACATCAGCAACAGCCACAAACAACACGAACATCAACAACAACAGCCACAAACAACACGAACATCAACATCAGCCACAAACAACACGAACATCAACAACAGCCACAAACAACACGAACATCAACAACAGCCACAAACAACACGAACATCAACAACAGCAACAAACAACACGAACATCAACAACAGCAACAAACAACACTAACATCAACAACAGCAACAAACAACACGAACATCAACAACAGCCACAAACAACACGAACATCAACAACAGCCACAAACAACACGAACATCAACAACAGCAACAAACAACACGAACATCAACAACAGCAACAAACAACACTAACATCAACAACAGCCACAAACAACACGAACATCAACAACAACAGCCACAAACAACACGAACATCAACATCAGCCACAAACAACACGAACATCAACAACAGCCACAAACAACACGAACATCAACAACAGCCACAAACAACACGAACATCAACATCAGCCACAAACAACACGAACATCAACAACAGCCACAAACAACACGAACATCAACAACAACAGCCACAAACAACACGAACATCAACATCAGCCACAAACAACACGAACATCAACAACAGCCACAAACAACACGAACATCAACAACAGCCACAAACAACACGAACATCAACAACAGCAACAAACAACACGAACATCAACAACAGCAACAAACAACACTAACATCAACAACAGCAACAAACAACACTAACATCAACAACAGCAACAAACAACACGAACATCAACAACAGCCACAAACAACACGAACATCAACAACAGCCACAAACAACACGAACATCAACAACAGCCACAAACAACACGAACATCAACAACAGCCACAAACAACACGAACATCAACAACAGCCACAAACAACACGAACATCAACAACAGCCACAAACAACACGAACATCAACAACAGCCACAAACAACACTAACATCAACAACAGCCACAAACAACACGAACATCAACAACAGCCACAAACCACTAATGAACACAACAAACATAAAACAACAAGAATAATAACCTCAAATATAAATACAATCATTATAATCCCAAAGATTCGCTCAGCATAAACAGCATACAGTAAGAACATTAAGAATAACGAGGGAATTAGAAGCTATTAACCACCAACGATAGTGAAAAAATACTAAAAGTGATGATAAATTACACCACAGCGATCACACTAAATAACAGACATCACTCACAAATAACTTATACAAAAAAACACCTGACAACTTACACAAAAAAACACCTGACGAACAGAAACAATATCTGAGAATAAAGAATAAAGGTAGGCAGAGGAAAAAAAATATATACCAAACCTTTACACAATAGATTCCCTTTATATATTTTTCCCTCCTTATTTTTCCAAAATTCTTTTGTATGTGGCTTACATTTTCCCCCCGTTTCTATATCTATCTTTTTTTTTTTCCCTCGTTTGCATGTCAGTGTTTATAAAAATCTGTATTGCACACTTACGCCATCAACGTCATGTTGGTTTCATTGCAAAGACAGAAAGAGAGAGAGAGAGAGAGAGAGAGAGAGAGAGAGAGAGAGAGAGAGAGAGAGAGAGAGAGAGAGAGAGAGAGAGAGAGAGAGAGAGAGAGAGAGAGAGAGAGAGAGAAAGAGAGAGAGAGAGAGAGAGAGAGAGAGAGAGAGAGAGAGAGAGAGAGAGAGAGAGAGAGAGAGAGAGAGAGAGAGAGAGAGAGAGAGAGAAAGAGAGAGAGAGAGAGAGAAAGAGAGAGAGAGAGAGAGAGAGAGAGAGAGAGAGAGAGAGAGAGAGAGAGAGAGAGAGAGAGAGAGAGAGAGAGAGAGAGAGAGAGAGAGAGACAGCAACAAACTATATTACCATAATAATAACCCGGGAAGAAAAATACAATGATAGATAAAAACCACAAGACGAACCATTATATATGACTAAAAATCTATACAAATTACTCGTATACAAAACGCGACTAACTCACGATCAGTGACCACGTGAAAGCACACTTAGGCATACTTAATTATGAAGACTCGTAATACTTAAGTATAGTGGTTGAAACCACTCTTGCCACCTCAGTTCCTGAACCGATTATGTGCCTCTGTAATTCTTTACACCACCGCCCACGGGATGGGTATAGGGTGCATAATAAAGAAAGAAATTGAATTCTCAGATAGATTAAACCACTTGGAAAACATTGTCATCATACGCACAAACACCATACCTCGACCCAGGGACCAGAAACAGTCAAGAGGAACACCATGCCTCGACCCAGGGACCAGAAACAATCAAGAGGAACACCATACCTCGACCCAGGAACCAGAAACAGTCAAGAGGAACACCATACCTCGACCCAGGGACCAGAAACAATCAAGAGGAACGCCATACCTCGACCCAGGAACCAGAAACAATCAACAGGAACACCATACCTCGACCCAGGGACCAGAAACAGTCAAGAGGAACACCATACCTCGACCCAGGGACCAGAAACAATGAAGAGGAACACCATACCTCGACCCAGGGACCAGAAACAGTCAAGAGGAACACCATACCTCGACCCAGGGACCAGAAACAGTCAAGAGGAACACCATACCTCGACCCAGGGACCAGAAACAATCAAGAGGAACACCATACCTCGACCCAGGCACCAGAAACAATCAAGAGGAACACCATACCTCGACCCAGGAACCAGAAACAATCAAGAGGAACACTATACCTCGACCCAGGAACCAGAAACAATCAAGAGGAACACTATACCTCGACCCAGGGACCAGAAACAATCAAGAGGAACACTATACCTCGACCCAGGAACCAGAAACAATCAACAGGAACACCATACCTCGACCCAGGGACCAGAAACAGTCAAGAGGAACACCATACCTCGACCCAGGGACCAGAAACAATCAAGAGGAACACCATACCTCGACCAAGGGACCAGAAACAGTCAAGAGGAACACCATACCTCGACCCAGGGACCAGAAACAATCAAGAGGAACACCATACCTCGACCCAGGGACCAGAAACAGTCAAGAGGAACACCATACCTCAACCCAGGGACCAGAAACAATCAAGAGGAACACCATACCTCGACCCAGGGACCAGAAACAGTCAAGAGGAACACCATACCTCGACCCAGGGACCAGAAACAATCAAGAGGAACACCATACCTCGACCCAGGGACCAGAAACAATCAAGAGGAACACCATACCTCGACCCAGGGACCAGAAACAATCAAGAGGAACACCATACCTCGACCCAGGCACCAGAAACAATCAAGAAGAACACTGCGCCTCGCCCTACAGTAGGGAACATCAAAACATTTCACCTGATAAGGGCAGCAAATTGAATAGAGAACAAGAGAGTCCTAGAGTGTGTGTGTGGCGTGGGAGGGTGGTGGTGGTATCGTGGGTAGTGGACGGGGTCTTTGATTATGAAGGGGGAAGGGGGCCGTGGTGAAATGGGTGATACTAGATAAGGGGGAAGATGGTCGTGGTACATGGGACGATGGTGGTAAAGGGTCTATCAGGTTGAGTGGTACTGATGACTGTGGTGGAGGGTGTAGAGGGCGGAGAGAGTGTGGATGATACTGGAAGGTGTGGGCGAGTGCCTTCCAACCATTTGGTGGTGTCCTGGAGCCATTGTCATGTTGTAAATTATAGTAAAGGGCCAACAAGTGTCTTCACACCCCCTCCCCTTTCTCCTACACAACCCTCCCTCGCTCCCTTCCTTCCCAATCAACACGTAAATATTTCCACAGTTCAATATTTTCTATGAAAAGCAAGTCGCCATCTTCCGTTACCGCAAGAGCGATACGCGAAGAATTCTTCAGCTTCTTACGCAACTGTAAAACTCTTACGGGATTTATTTTTCTATTTTCAGTAATATATAAGTCATGATTATGTATACCCAGACGAATGAGCTTACTTGCTCTTCCCTAATAAGCAAAGCCACAGCAAAACTCTCTCTTCCTGATCGCTGAGAAATACACCTCGGTTGCAAGACGAAATTTGCAAACTTAAAGAAATGCATTTATGAAATTATATGAACTGCAGTGCAAGCAAGTCAACGTATTAAGTCCTTCCTCGAGTGATTACTCAGAAGATACGCTAAGAAAAATATTACTTTATTTAATTACGCATCGCTGTAGCTGAATATCGCTCATTCACATTGTTCATATTTGTGCTGCACCTCAATGGTAGCAGAGTTTCAACAGGGAAAATATAATTACGGAAACCTTTTTAGTTTAAGTAAAAGGATAAATTATCAACGTGTTCTTCATATATTTAGTAGATTATACGTTATACACATACACACATACACACACGCACAAGGATACAAGCATACACAAACACACACACACACACACAGAAGATTCAACGGTATGCCACCAGACTTGTGCTGGAACTGAGAGGTATGAGCTACGAGGAAAGGCTGAAGGAGCTGAACCTCACGTCCCTGGAAAACAGAAGAGTAAGGGGAGACATGATAACCACCTACAAGATTCTCAAGGGGAATTGACAGGGTGGACGAAGACAAACTCTTCAGCACAGGTGGAACAGGAACAAGGGGACACAGGTGGAAACTTAGTACCCAAATGAGCCACAGAGATATTAGAATTTTTTTTTCAGTGTCAGAGTAGTTAAGAAGTGGAATGCATTAGGCAGTGATGTGGTGGAGGCTGACTCCATACATAGTTTCAAATATAGGTATGATAGAGCCCAGTAGGCTCAGGAATCTGTACACCAGTTGATTGACAGTTGAGAGGCGGGACCAAAGAGACAAAGGTCAACCCCCGCAAGCACAACTAGGTGAGTACACACACACACACACACACACACACACACACACACACACACACACACACACACAAATTAGGTGAGTACACACACAAATCCTGCATTTTCTTGTCATTCAGTAAAATAAAAAGTTCACATGACCAAAAATCCCCTCAAATTCACATATATTTTTATACGTACTTTAATTTTTTGTTACAATGGCGAGTGCAGGAGGTTATGTTGTCTTACCCATTACTTGTCTGTGGAACATGACCCGCCAATCGGTTTATACCATTAATACTGGGTGAACAGGGGCGAACACTTAAGGAATGGTGCCCACTCAATCCTTCCAGGCCAGAATTGGAATCCAGACCAAATCTCTCTCTCTCTCTCTCTCTCTCCCCTAGTCCCTCTTTCAATTCTCTCACTTCCCCCCTCTCTCCTCTCTCACTCCAAACTGGCTGCTTTGAAATCTCAGGTCTTGGGTCATGATATTAATGACAGCTTTCATTGGCCATTATATTTCTTTCGTTACTGTGTTAATACCTAATATATCACTGCTATGTATCTCATTACTGCAGCTCCTTCCTCCGTGTGTAGGCTTCTAGTCACGCAGCAACTTTTGGATATACAACTGCGGACAAGTAAGCCATCAACACACACATTTTTAACTCCACCTGTAAAAAAATAAGAGATGTATACAGATTCCTGCGGGATTACACAACCCACTCCAACAAATCCCTATCAACTACCTGGTACAGAGATGTTTCCAGGTACATGCCTCCCTCCTCCCTTATCTCCCCTCCCATACCTTCAATTACCCAGTCTCCCTCCACACCCCCCACTACGGGCTCACCATAGCCCGTGCTACTTGGAACTCTGTTCCAGGTAGCGAATCTTTAACAACAACAACCCATTCCTCTCCCGTTCCTCCCCTCACTCCCACTAGCGCCAGACAAGAATTTAAGTTACATATTTTTTTTTGCTATAATATGAAGTTGAACGCTTTAATGGCATAACTTAAAAATCCTGACGAGTGTTTTAGCTTGTGGCGACACAGTGTGTGTTGGTCAGTACTCTACAGCATCCCTACAGTGACATACACAGTGTGTGTTGGTCAGTACTCTACAGCATCCCTACAGTGACATACACTATGTGCTCTGTATATATTATTGCTCGTAGATTATACATTTCTCACGGATTGTAGGTTGTCCGTAGATTGTGCGGGTTGTTCACGGATTGTAGGCTGTTAGTTGATTGTTCGCAGACTGTGGATTGTTCACGGCGTGTTGGGGCTGGAGAATTGAAGACTGAAAACAAAATCCTTAAACTATTTACTGCCAGCGACTGTAAATAATTGTTAGCAAATTACTGAAGAGTGTTTCTCTGACAAGCAACAGTCTTTTTTATGTGTTGAGTAATTAAAGGTCAGGATTTGTACGCGGAGGACACACGTGTATACACCGGGCACTTGCACATAAAGGCTACGTGCATGCACGTGTGTTCAGCAAGCACGTGCCGAAACAACGAACGAAAAGTAAAACGGGCCAAAATGAAACTTCAAATCTTCTTTCACCAGAAGATTAAATACTAATTTTGGCCTGAGTTAATAAGTCAGTATTTGACTAATATATCTTTGCAACCGCGTGACAAAATATATTTTTCATAAAGTGTGATTAAAAATTGATATTTTATATAATCGAAATTAATTGTTAAAATATCAAGGGTTTATGCATAATTAGGTCTAGGTAAACTTTATTTGCTAGGACTATTGGGGCCTCGAACTAGGGCCATCTTATTGTGGTTTATCAATTAATATGACGAGGACGTAGAGAATTCAAGAACTACTAAGAACATCACTTAGTAGTGTCATAAGGAAGCCTTAAAGTCTCCGTTGGATACCAGTTTGGTATCTCTGAGATCCTTCCTTATTGTGGGCGCTCAGAGTGTAGTTGGTAGAACTACGGGCTTGCGCTTTTGTTGGTCCTAATACGAGGCTCCGAAAGCCCAAATAAATGAAATGTTATTACCCTCGTTATTGAGGTTCATAAATTAGGTAAGTTATTTTGAAAACGTTGATTTAGAGAATGTGTACCATATAGGCTGGTAATTGATGAAACGCTCTCAGAGTCAAAGCTTTGACCAGAGTTTGACCAACAAATGCACAAAAGACGGCTTTTCACTGTCTGAGATGATCTGTATTTTGTACATATACATAAGTGAGCTTCTCGGACCTTTGTGTTGATAACGAGATGGAAATTACCAAGAAACTTTTACTCCGTTTCTCAGTATAAAAGCCTATGATTTGTTTATATCCAAAAGCTAGGTATATGGGCAGCACAAAATGTCCACCAGACTTTGGGACACAATGGTTGCCAGGATCAGGTTGGGTTACCGTTACATAATGCATCCAGTTTGCCAGTGTAGGCTATTGATCACATGGCCCTGTATGATTAACCATCCTGTGTGATGGGGACTTTTAGCACCACACAGGATGCTTCTTGTCAAACTATGTACTCCCCTTTATGTAGTCTAGGTTAGCTAGTTCTTGACACACTTTGTACTCCCCTTCATATAGTCTATATAGCCAGCAACAGAGGGCAGCAGCAGAGCAGCAGAGGCCAGTCATAGAGGCAGCTATACACCTCCCAGTTTAATTTCTAGCGTGGCGTTGCCCTCCATCCAGTTCCATTACCGGCGTTGCTCTGCGCTCCCCAATAAAGCCAAACCCTCCTCGCTCCGGCAATGGACTTCTTTTTTCCCCAGGGCCATAGTCCTCCCCTTTGTTCGCTCTCAACGTCCAAGAAAACCCAAGTCGATCTCCACCGGGCCGCTGCTGCAAGCTGCCTGCTGTTAAAATCACTCACCAGGAATCACCTTTCTCGTTTTCCCCTCTCCTGAAACCTTGGCATTTCTCCTGACTGGTATACACATATTTTTTTTCCTTAAAAGTCCAAACGGAAAACTAGAAAAAATCCAAGGTGAGATCGAAACAAAAAAAGGTATATGATCGCGGCTGTTGCGTGTTCTGTGCATCGCAAGGGATTTTTTGTTTTAATTATCGGAGATACACGAACGAGAAAAATGTGCTACGAATTCACGACTGGAATTCGTGACGACAAAAGCAGAGTTACACGGCCGAAATCACACCATTGAAGAATTCCTTCACACGACAGTGTAAACAAAATTAGCTCGGGGTCTTTTCTTCTGCGCGGGTCCTCGCTCGCTTCACCTCCCTTCCTCCACACCCACACAGACAGCTTCACTACACATACACACAGTTCTCAACACACACAGCTTCACCACACACATACACACACACATATCTTCACATCACACACACACACACACACACAGCTTCACCACACTCCCACACACAGCTTCACCACACAACCTTTTCCCTGTACACCTGTGATGCCATTTTATATATAAATTAATATTCAATGTTGAGTCAGAGGAGATTGTTAGTGGCAGGAAGCCCACTGCATAGTCACTCCTCTGGGTTGTGAAGCCGCACTTTCACCAGGTCTTGTGGTCAACATTTAATGACTAAGTCACATGAGGTGACCGGCTAATTTCACAATTGTGGTGAGTTACATGTTTCAACAACCTTTAAGGCTTCCCTTGATGCCTGCTTAGTGGGGTTATGGGAGTTCTTCTACTCCCCGAGCCCGGCCCGAGGCCAGGCTTGACTTGTGAGAGCTTGGTCCACTAGGCTGTTGCTTGGAGCAGGCCCACATATCTACCACAGGCTGCTGGGGTTACCTGTCTCAGAGGGTGGACCTTAGCTCCCTGGCTCCCAGGTAAACAGAGAAGCGGGTTTAGGAACGGGAGATTCAGGATCCAGCATTCAGAACTCAGGTTCTGATTCTGAAATTGAAAGCCCTTGGACTGAGGCTTCGCCAGGCCCTATGTGGCCCAGGCGAAGCAATAGGCTGCTGGGAGATCTCCCAGCAGCCAACTTGATATTTTAAACCTTGGTGAGTGTAGTTGTGGTAGTATACTGTTGTTTCTGTTTGATGTTGGGAATATGTCAAGGGCAGTCAGTCGTGCTGTCATTCAGTTTCCTGTCAGTGACTCAGTTCACAGTAGTGTCTTTGGTGAGTTCAGTTATACATTTTGGGAAATAAATGTCAACCACTGTGTCATACACTTGCCTTTCGATAATAGTTGATATGTGGTTGACTGAAATCTAGTTAAAGATATTTAGAAGTGAAGGGCATTCACTGGATAAAATGATTAGGATTTTAATGTTATTACATAAAGGCAATGGATTAGAAGATAATCCCAAAATCTAAAAAATAATGGGGGGGGGGGGGGAGGGGTGGCAGGTTTTACCCCTTCACCCAACATCCTTCTCTTCCTTATCATTCTCCTTTTTACCTCTTACCCTTTTCCTTTAACCTCCCTTTTCCCCCCTTGACCCATTCCCTTCCAGCCCCACTACATTCGTCGATTCGCTACACAGTTTCGCCACACAACCCCCCCCCCCCCCCCACACAATCCCCCTCCCCCCCCCCCCCCCCCACCCCCTACTGAGTTCGCTAGATGTATATTTTACACAGCTGTCACAGACAGCGTTATTTATGTGTTGATAAGAGGGTACCAAGATCTTTTTATGAGGTTTAATATCTCATCAATCTGAGAATATGTGAGTGAACGCGTGGTGGCGTCCACTCACTGCTAAAAAGCAACCCATAATTAACACTGATACCTAAGCCATTTGGTTACGGCCATGTTGGGCACAGATCAATATCGTTCTCGAAATACACGTACAAAATAAGAGCCTGAATCATGGGTCACTAAGCATTTTTTTGCCATTTGTAGATTATATATATATATATATATATATATATATATATATATATATATATATATATATATATATATATATATATAGTCATTTTTGTGAATTAAAAGACAATTTGAAAATAAGGAGAGAAATTGTGAATGAAATTGACATTCCTTTGTGAAGTACGGAACGCAGTTTGGGGGACAGGTCACGTAGGCAACTGGGCTTGTGAAGCACATGAGACAATCTGAGTCTTCCTTCACTCACATTAATCTTATTCATGACCTGATCCCTCCTTAATCACTGTGTAGCCTTCTCTCCCTTCAGCCAAATGTGTAAGTCATCCAGCGAGATGAGTAACTCACCCTGCAAGATAACTAATTCAACCACTCACTCTTAACACTGCATTAATATTCCATGAGTTATTAATTGAATAATCACGATTTATGATATACATTAAAATGAATATCATTACAATAATTCTTGTTGATATGCTGGATTTTAAATGTATCCACTGGCTAAGTATTAAGTCAGATTGTAATTATGGAAATGAATTATCATATATGATTTAATTATTATTTATGAGTATAATTTGAATTCCTCTTAACATTACTGATAGAGTTTGTTTTATTTTGTATTCAGATATTTAACACTATCCTAATTATTTCAGTTATTTTTGTTTCTGTATAGGAAATAAATTTGCTTGTTATGCTATGATGATCTTGTCTTTAACGTTGGGTATAATTAGTGTGGCCTTATTGAGCTTGACCTGATCCCTAAATGGTGTATAATGTGTTGAACTTTACCTAACAATTGCATTGTGGATAATAATTTGAACTTAGCCTAATCACTCTATTATGTAAAGAGCTTGAATTGAAGGTAACTGCGTTTGGCGTATAAAATCTAAATTAAACTAATTACGGTAAGGACATATTTTAAAACAATTATACACATAAACACCTGTGAGGCGATGACTAAATATTATTTGTTTTATTATTATTGTAATCAAAACAATGCGCCTGTTTAAGGTGCAAAGGTCGGCGATAGAAAAGGAAAGTTATACACAGGTTTTTTTTGTATAAAGTTAACTATGCATGTGAGTGAGTGCAGAGATATACGAGCAGTATGCCTTCGGTTGCCCTTGTGGAGTACACACAGGCAAGCCATGCGGTACATCATGTGTGTGTTGGAGCTTGTGGAGGCGCGGCATCAGGTCTGGTACATTCACTCTTCGCGAAATGCGCGGCCTAATCTTGAATTTTGTCTTACCAACATTAGATAAAACTAAAACAGGAAGCCCAAATTAGTTTTAACTCATAATTTACAAGATTTGACCATGAAAGCCAGCACATTGCTGGCAAGTCTTCCTGGAACCCCAGAGAAGCTAAAGGGAGAGGTTAGGTAACGTATGTGGTTCCTATATGTGTATATATATATATATATATATATATATATATATATATATATATAATATATATATATATATACAGAGAGAGAGAGAGAGAGAGAGAGAGAGAGAGAGAGAGAGAGAGAGAGAGAGAGAGAGAGAGAGAGAGAGAGAGAGAGAGAGAGAGAAAGAGAGAGAGAGAGAGAGAGAGAGAGAGAGAGAGAGAGAGAGAGAGAGAGAGAGAGAGAGAGAGAGAGAGAGAGAGAGAGAGAGAGAGAGAGAGAGAAAGAGAGAGAGAGAATAATGGGACACAGCCTCGGAGAAAAGCACACACAAAGCATTACAGGACATTTATAGGTCCCTCTCCAATACAGTTTTCATGTTCTTTTGTCCTACCACTTCCCCTTTTTAGTGTTTGGTTTACTTTATTTAAGACTGAAAGGTTACAAGTCACACACTGACGAATACAATGAAAGGTTAAAAGTTGTAGATCTCATTTTAATTCCCTATCTTCTGGACACTAACAGAGGACAAGGCAGACGTTTCTCCCCTGGACCGCCATACTGA
>NC_091217.1:1684726-1720883 GCF_040958095.1 Procambarus clarkii | reverse complement strand
TAGTAGCCATTTCTCTGACCATCTCTGCAATCTGTTCAGGTCCTCTTGGAGGATCCTGCAATCCTCATCTGTCACAACTCTTCTCATCAACTTTGCATCATCCGCAAACATCGACATGTAGGACTCTACGCCTGTAAACATGTCGTTAACATATACAAGAAATAGAATTGGTCCCAGCACCGATCCTTGTGGTACTCCACTTGTTACTGTTCGCCAGTCCGACTTCTCGCCCCTTACCGTAACTCTTTGGCTCCTTCCTGTTAGGTAGTTCCTTATCCATTCTAGGACCTTTCCCCCCACCCCCTGCCTGCCTCTCGAGCTTGAACAGCAGTCTCATGTGCTGTACTGTATCAAAGGCTTTTTGGCAGTCCAGAAATATGCAGTCTGCCCAACCATCTCTGTCCTGTCTTATCCTCGTTATTTTATCATAGAATTCCAGAAGGTTTGTTAGGCACGATTTCCCTGTCCAGAACCCATGTTGGTGTTTGTTCACAAACCTAATGTTCTCCAGGTGTGCAACCAGTCGTAGCCTAATTATTCTTTCCAGTATTTTACAGGGGATGCTTGTCAGTGATACAGGTCTGTAGTTAAGTGCCTCCTCCCTATCTCCTTTCTTGAAGATCGGCACGACATTTGCCTTCTTCCAGCAACTGGGCAATTCTCCTGACATAAGTGACTCATTAAAGATCATTGCCAGAGGCACGCTGAGGGCCTGTGCTGCTTCTTTTAGTATCCACGGTGATACTTTGTCTGGTCCAACTGCTTTAGTTGCATCTAGAGTTGTCAACTGTTTCATTACCTCCTCTGCTGTCACCTCTATATCTGATAGTCTTTCATCTAGGGTAACCCCTTCCAACAATGGGAGCTGCTCAGGCTCGGTAGTGAACACTCCATGGAAACTGGCATTCAGTGCCTCGCAGATTTCCTTGTCACTTTCAGTATATGCCCCCTCTGTCTTCCTTAGTCTTGTCACTTGGTCGTTCACCGACATTTTTCTTCTTATATGACTGTGTAGTAACTTAGGTTGTTTTTTCGCTTTGATTGCAATATCGTTCTCATAGTCCCTTTCCGATGTTCGTCTTATGTTAATGTAATCGTTCCTAGCTCTGTTGTATCTGCTTCTGTTGTCCTCTGTTCCTTTGTCTTCTGTACTTCCTCCACTCCCGTCTGCTGGCCATTTTTGCTTCCTGACACTGTCTATTAAACCATGGGTTATTATATTCCTTCTTATTTTTTCCCTTTACCGTTGGTATAAATCTCTCTTCGGCCTCCTGGCATTTCTGTATGACTAGGTCCATCATATCTTGGACTGTTTTTCCTCTAATTTCTTCTTCCCACTGCACTTCACCCAGATAGTCCCTTATCCTCATATAGTCCCCTTTCCTGTAGTCAGCTCTCCTTTCCCAGATCTCTTGTCCCATGGTCATAAGTTTGAATTCCATCATGTAGTCAAAGACTAGGACACAATGGTCACTGGCCCCTAGAGGTATTTCATGCTCTAAATTCTCGATATCTTCTACGTTCTGGGTGAAAATCAGGTCTAATAGGCTCGGTGCATCTCCTCCTCTTTCTCTTGTGTCTTCCTTCACATGTTGTGTCAGGAAATTCCTGTCTATAACATCTACTAATTTTGCTCCCCACGTTTCGTCCCCTCCATGGGGATTCCTTGATTCCCAATTTATCTCTCCATGATTTAGGTCCCCTATGATCAGTGTGTGATCAGTGTGTGATCAGTGTGTGTGTGTGTGTGTGTGTGTGTGTGTGTGTGTGTGTGTGTGTGTGTGTGTGTGTGTGTGTGTGTGTGTGTGTGTGTGATTATATTAAAATAAAATACATATCGGCAGAGATCCAAAGGGTCAAGTATCATTATAAACACACTAAATGAACAGAGGCTTGGTCTGGAGCGCAAGGCTAACAGAGAAGTGAGAGAGAGAGAGAGAGAGAGAGAGAGAGAGAGAGAGAGAGAGAGAGAGAGAGAGAGAGAGAGAGAGAGAGAGAGAGAGAGAGAGAGAGAGAGAGAGAGGAAATAAAACACACACAATGATCCATATTTCGCGCGAGCAACACCAGCCACTTTATCAATCAAACCTACGCAACCACGCACGCAACCACGCACACAGACACACGCACACGCTGTTTCTTAATCCCCCCTCTTCTAAAAATACAACAGTTTATACCAGAGGCACAAAAAACTCTCCTGGAATTAGCACAGCTTTGGCAGAATTACCCATAGTGGTGTTGCGGGTCACTCTCCGACCTCCTGTTTGTTACTCCTTCTTTCACTCGGAATTCGCTATTGTCTTTTTTATCTTCTCTTGTTGTCCATGTTTTTCTCTTCCTAATTCTTGTTCTTCATTTTTTTATTTTCCTCTAACTCATTTACATCTTCGTGTTTTGTTCTTGTATTGATTTTTTTTTGTTTTTACACACTTGCATACAGGAGTTGTATAAGCTGAATGTTGACTAGTTGTGCCTGGAACACAACACGGCAATATGTTTACAACCAGGTCCTTAATTACTTCTGGGCGAACAAGTGCAAACAGTTATAGGGATCGGTGGAGGTTCAATCGAGTCTCCCGGGCCGGGGCACGAACCCAGACCTTAACCGCCAAGCGAGGCGTGGAGCCAGAATGCCATACCACCGCAGGGAATGTTTTAATCTTATTCGCGATTCTATTTTTCTATGCCAGAGAAAGAGCATCGTCTGCACTAGAGTCTTACTAACCGCTTGTTAAAGATAAAGACCTTCGTGAGGGCGCGCAGGAGCCGCCTCGCTAACACTACCATTAAAACTCCATCACTCGTGTTAAAATTAACAACACCTCGCCAAACTAACACGCCATTACCTAAATTAATTTGCTCTTCAGCGGAAGTTAAAAAAAAAATTATGTATATATAAAACGTAACGACTAATACTTAACTTTTAAATGGGACTTTAAATACTCGACCCTTTTTTTCCAGCTTTTAACTTATACGTTGCTATTTTTTTCTCTGTGCCAATATACCTTGAGCTGAGCAGAGGGTAAAAGAGGAAAAAAAAGTCATCTAGGGCTGACTTCCAGGAGGAGGAACAGAGACTGGGCGGAGGTAACGATATGTACACTTATGCTAATGTCGCTAATTATGAACAAGCTCTTGAGGGAATTTGCATTTTCATTACGGCATAACAGAGCTACTTTCTCCCTACTCTACTTTTCTGTTATTCTTTCTAGTTTCCCCCCTCTCTCCCCCTCCATTTATTTTTTTTCCTTCCTCCTTTATTCGTCTCTTTTTCCACTCCTTGTTTCATTGTTTGTTATTTCATTGTTACTCTGCGAATCTCTTTCTTCTCACTTCATTATATATTCCTCGACGTCTTCCATGGCTTTTCACAGACACGGAAAGGAATAGGAGAGAAGGAAGAGAGAAAGAGGAGGAGGAGGAGGAGAAGCGGCAAATCCACTTAGTAGAGCAATACTCCTCTTGCCGTATGTTGGTTTGGGTTCATAGCGCTCCAATTAGGCTACTGGGGAGGGAGGAGGATTAGGAGGGAGGTAGGAGAGGGGAAGGGAGGGTTAGCAGATGAGGGGGTAGGGAGAAGTTATATAGTGTGGGGGGGGGGCAAGCAAAGGAGAGGGGAGGGGGGATAGAGTGGAGAGAGGATATAGGTGAAAGAGGTTAATTAAGCAAGGGAGCTGATAGGAAGGAGAGTAGACAGCAAGTAAAGTAGCAAAAGGGAGAACCGTAGAAGGGATAAGCAAGATAGATGGATAGAAAGGAACAGAAAAAGAAGGGAAAGATGGGAATGCTGGAAAGGAAAAGAGGGGAAGGAAGCCTCAGGGACATGAAAGAGGCAAAAACAATTATAATCAAGGAAGACTAGAAGCTATAAAAGAAAAAATATGCGAGTATTAAAATTCTATCCCAATCGTAGCACTTCTCAGCGCCAGGTCACATTCTCATTGCTTCAACACCTGGATATTTATCTAGCTATTTGTCATGCTCTGAACACTTGAATTAGCTTCAAATAATATTCTATTTGTGAACTGATACGTGCACCTTTGTCCTAAACATAAAAATATTTTCAAATAATAACAGCATTGTATTATGATTCTAGGGGTTAAAATATAAATTGTATAGTATAATCGTTTTCTCTGATAAGCTCCAAAGCTAATGTTTTAACATTAAATTATTGGGGATACTCAGATTTTTCATATTTCATATTTGAGAATAATATATTGTTTTAACATAACCTAACCAAACTAAATCAAATCAAACCCAACTTAACCTAACCTAACACTAACCTTAACCTAATCTAACCATACATGGTTAAGGGTAGATAATACCACTAATTACTTGGTAGTTTTGAAGTGATTACGACGATGGTACATCGTTCTTAAGGACAGGTTGACAAATCATCATTGATATATTTCCGTTAGATTATAATAATTACAACAATTTTATTTCAGACAATATCCCATACATTCGATAATCAATGACAAAATCCGAATGACCTCCTATGAGGTAATGTGACACCCGCTTCGTAAATCTGGGGCCAGATTCACGAAGCAGTTACGCAAGTACTTACGAACGTGTACAACTTTCCTCAATCATTGATGTCTTTGTTTACATTTATTAAACAGTTTACAAACATGAAAACTCCCCAATCAACTGTAGTTATTGTTATAAACAGCCTCCTGGTGCTTCGGAGCTCATTAACTGTTTAATAATTGTAAACAAAGCCGCCAAAGATTGAGAAAAGATGTACAGGTTCGTAAGTGCTGGCGTAACTGCTTCGTGAATTTGGCCCTCCGGTCTATATGAGGCTGTCTGATGGAGAGATTAACGTCTGGCTCTCGTAAAGCTACACACATAGTAGCTGGATATATGAAGACAGGATAGAATAGCAGAAGGCTCTCTCCCTAATTTCCATTGCCCTCTGGTATGCACGTAGATATAAGTGGAATCGTCAATCGACCATATGAAGGTTCTGATACACAGTTGACTTCATTTAGTAGCCAAAATGATTGACATTTCGCAGTAGAGTTCATTCACAATCAAAATAACTATTAAGGTCATTAAATAATTAAAATTTTAAGCCCAAGCTGTTGTAGGATAACAGCATAAGCTTGCATTTTCGTTGGGAACATCTACACTATTTCTAATGAATACTAATGAACACTGCCTCTGTTTACCTAGAAGTAAATAACCAGTACCCGAGAGTTAAGACAGCTACTGGGGGCTGCATCCTGAGGATGATCAGTAGCTGGCCTCTGGGTTAGACACACACACACACACGTGGCAAATCCCGGGGAGGATTGACTGGGAACCATGCCATAACTTTTCGCCTCTGTTCACCAAACATCAATTGGAGACATGGAAGTAAAGCCAATTGGCAGGTCGTGTTCCAGGGGCAAAGAAATGTAGGGTAAGACATACAATAAACTATTTGGGAAAGTTAAAAACACTCAGCTTGTTAACAGGAGTCAGAAGGCACCTACTTCTATATCCACTTGAGAGAGAGAGAGAGAGAGAGAGAGAGAGAGAGAGAGAGAGAGAGAGAGAGAGAGAGAGAGAGAGAGAGAGAGAGAGAGAGAGAGAGAGAGAGAGATAGAGAGAGAGAGTAGTCCTGGAAGGGGTTACAGCCACAGCACCAGCACCATTCAGCTCCTAAGCGATATTTGGCGAGTAACTGAGCGCAAATAATTACTTTCTCTGCCAGGTTCATGCTTACAAATTGTCCGTCGGGCTGGCTCGCTCTCACACCAAAATCTCCGTCAGTTGGTGTGTTGAGTCTGCGTGTGTGTGTGTGTTTACATGTCTTACTTGTCATGGCTTATCTCCCGTGATCTTTGTCTGCCTCTGTTGTATTGTGTTTATTCTTGGTCGCAAATGGTGCTGTTTGTTTGTCGTTGTTTGTTCTATTGTATGTATCTGTTCTGCTTCTCGTTCGGTGCTTACGTTTTCTCTTGTGTTTTCTCCCTTCTCGTGCTCTCTCTCTCTCTTCTCTTCTCTTCTCTTCTCTTCTCTTCTCTTCTCTCTCTCTCTCTCTCTCTCTCTCTCTCTCTCTCTCTCTCTCTCCTCCCTCCCTCCCTCCCTCCTCACTACCACCAAGTTACAGTAAGCAAAGTTGAAAATAAGTAAACAGTTGTTTACAAAGTAAAGATAGTCCATAAAGCTTAGGTTATTTACCCTTATCTACTTAAATGAATGCAAACGGTGATGGCGTCATGATATCAAAGCAAGAATTACAGGTAATTCCACGAAGGAACATGCAGGCTGACTGGATAAACTTAATCCCTACACTAACAAAATCAACCACACACACTGAAAACGACAATTATCAAAGTGGTGTTTCTAGAGACACGACGGCACTTAACCACCAAGTACCTACGGGCTCACCATAGCCCGTGCTACTTGGAACTGCTTGTTCCAAGTAGCGAATCTTTAACAACAACAACTTAACCACCAGCATGAAGGCGTCTTCCACCGCTAGGAGTCCAAGAATAAATTAATTAAGGCACGCCCAATATAAATTAATTAATGCATGTGGTGTTGATTCTTTCAACTCAGTTTCCCCTGAAAAATCACAGACAGGCGTACAGGGAAAACGGTAAGAGGTAAAATGTCCAAGTGATACAAGACAACTCGGGCCACTATTTATCTACAGGAAAGAGCTGGGAGCTTTTACTAGTTTTGAGATCATGGAAAATGAAAGTACTGTTTCTTGGTCCTTGAGAGCAATTGTGTGCAATACAGCGGAGCCATCAGTGATAACTGAGTAACACACAGCGCCAAATGTGCAAGAAAATAACACCTGCGCTTAACTCTTGTACTAGTACTTATGTCTGATGAACTCATGGAACACACACATACACACACACACACACACACACACACACACACACACACACACACACACACACACACACACACACACACACACACACACACACACACACACAGAGGTTAGACAGGTTTTTGACCAATCCTGGAGTATGCGGCCCCAGTATGGAGCCCGTACTTTGTCAAGCACAAGATGAAGTTGGAAAAAATTCCGAGGTATGCCACTAGACTAGTCCCAAAACTAAGAGGCATGAGTTACGAGGCTCCTTACGACACTGGAAGACAGAAGAGTGAGGGGAGACATGATCACTACCTACAAAATCATCAGGGGAATTGACAGGGTAGACAAGGATAAACTATTCAACACTGGTGTACGCGAACAAGGAGACACATGTGGAAACTCAGTACCCACATGAGCCACAGGGACGGTAGAAAGAACTTTTTGAGCGTCAGAGTAGTTAACAGGTGGAATGCATTAGACAGTGATGTGGTGGAGGCTGACTCCATACACACTTTTAAATGTAGATATGATAGAGCCCAGTAGGCTCAGGAATCTGTACACCAGTTGATTGACAGTTGAGAGGCGGGACCAAGGAGCCAAAGCTCAACCCCCTCAAGCACAAATAGGTGAGTACACACACACACACATGAGCAGCGCTTGGAACTCGTAATCCTAGGGGCCGGTGTGTAATGAAGTAAGGGCGAAGAGGTAGAACGGCCTATTGACATAGCTCGAGTGCAGGAGGGAGTTGTGTAAAACCCTGGTTTGTGTCTCGGAGAGGCTACAGGATCCAAGTAAGTTCAGTATAACTTCTGGTTTCAACTCTTTTGACCATGTCGTTGCTCAGTCGATTAAGGCAGCGTCTGGGATGTGCTCGGACGTGGGTTCGAATCCTCGTCACGACCCTTGTTCGTCCGGGTTCCATCCCCGGTGATGGCGGAAAACAAATGGGCAGAGTTTCTTTCACCCTCATGCCCCTGTTACCTAGCAGTAAATAGGTACCTGAGAGTTTGCCAGCTGCTACGGGCTGCTTCCTGGAAGGTGTGTGTAACAAATAGGAGGCCTGGTCGAGGACAGGGCCGCGGGGACGCTAAGACCCGAAATCATCTCAAGATAACCTCAAGATAGCCGAGGCTATACCGCAACGACCCGACTGCACTTGGTGGTAAGCTTGGTCATAGATATTTCATGGAAAATGAGTGATTCGATCATATCTACATTTGAAACTGTGTATGGAGTCAGCCTCCACCACATCACTTCCTAATGCATTCCATTTACTGACTACTCTGACACTGAAAAAGTTATTTCTAACGTCTCTGAGGCTCATTGGGGTACTCAGCTTCCACCTGTGTCCCCTAGTGCGTGTACCACCCATGTTAAATAATCCATCTTTGTCTACCCTGTTAGTTTCCCTGAGACTTTTGTATGTGGTGATCATGTCTCCCCGAGTTCTTCTGTCTTCCAGCGATGTGAGTTGCAGCTTACCAGCCTTTCCTCATAACTCATGCCTCTCAGTTTTTGGGGCTAGCCTAGTGGCATACCTCTGAACTGTTTCCAGCCTCATCTTGTTTGAGAAGGTACGGGCTCCACGCTGGGGCCGCATACTCCAGGATTGGTCTTACATACGTGGTATACAAGGTTCTGAAGGATTCCTTACACAGGTTTCTGAAGGGTGTGTGTGTGAGTAGTATATATGTAGTAGTATGACAGAAAACGCCGGTGGTGGTTAGTTTATTGTGCATCCCATACTCATCCTGTTAGTCGTAGTTCATTGTGCACCCAATACTCATCCTGTGAGTGGTAGTTCATTGTGCACCCAATACTCATCCTGTGAGTGGTAGTTCATTGTGCACCCCATACTGTGGTAGGAGTTTTTATTATTATTATTATTATTTTTCTACCACAGACGTGTCCACACATTTACAATGCTAACCAGCATATATACATTTTCTTCTGTCCTCCATGTGTAGGAGTAAATGGAGTTTCGTCTTTCCTCAGCCACAAATTTCACAGGAGCTCCGCCAATCAGAGCCCATCTTGTCATTCAACCTTACTACTAATAAGGTGCTAACGATTGACGAAGTTGACTATTTTCAGAAACCAACAACTGGTTAATTAGTTGATTGCGTTTACTGCCATAACCTAAGTGATAGAGACAAAATTGGAAAATAGCGATTGTATCAAAGCGCTGTCAAGCACTTCCAGTCGGAGAGGGAGAGAGGCTTTCCCAACACTGATACTCTGTCTTGCAATGTCTTTAGCACACAGAGAAATCCCATTAACGTGATATATCAAAGAACAAGAGCATAGCTTCGCAACACCCAGCGCATATAGATTCGAACCCTTATCAAGGCTTCTGTGGATTTGTTTAATGTTTTTTAGTCTTTGTGAAGATCGACAAAAGGCTTTATAAGCTCTGCTGTGTCAGCCGGTGAAGGGTTAACCACTTGAGGGAGAATGGCTTGCCTGGAGAGAGAGAGAGAGAGAGAGAGAGAGAGAGAGAGAGAGAGAGAGAGAGAGAGAGAGAGAGAGAGAGAGAGAGAGAGAGAGAGAGAGAGAGAGAGAGAGAGAGAGAGAGAGAGGTTTATAAGTGGGGGGAAAATGTCATTTTAATATCTCCATGATCTGAGGAATCTTTTATCTGAGTTATGAGGGTTAGATAATGAAGGAAATAATTATCACAAGGGAAAAAGGTCTTTGTGATTTATGTTTTGATCTTCTATGACATAAAAGAAACCTTACACATAAAGGAGGTCGAATTATATATTGTACAGTGACATATTTACAATTATATCCTCTGTGAAAATATAATAGTTATTCATGTAGAATTTTATATTTTGGTGACATTTATATGCTTGTTATATCATAACCATCCTACACACCTCTCCTGTGAATAACAAACCGAAACTGTCTCTATTTTCCGCTTGTTACAACTTGTAATAAAGTTGTTACATCTTGGTTTAACGTCTTTATGACGTATTAGAATGTTGTTACAACTTGCTATATTGGTTGTTAAAACTGGTTAGGAGGTGTTAAAACTTGTTCGAACGTTGTACCAACGTCGTAGTTTCGGTGTGTGTTTGGCGGGCTTTCCTGTGAATACCATCTTGGTCGTATACGTTGCACATAGTGTATAACCATCAATTTTTTTGTTGTTGCTGCAATTGCAAGATCCCAATGCAATATGGCAATTATTCGAGTTGGATAGCATCTTATGGAGCTATGAAGACTATGGCCCCTAAACAGTGGTCATCTTCAGGCAAGAACATTAGAAAAAATGAGACTGCGGAAGTTATCCTGTTCTATGTGAGGCAGTTCCTGTTTACACAAAATCCTGGCCCTCCAGTGGACCTGGTCCTCCAGTGGACCTGGCCCTCCAGTGGACCTGGTCCTCCAGTGGACCTGGTCCTCCAGTGGACCTGGCCCTCCAGTGGACCTGGCCCTCCAGTGGACCTGGTCCTCCAGTGGACCTGGTCCTCCAGTGGACCTGGCCCTCCAGTGGACCTGGTCCTCCAGTGAACCTGGCCCTCCTGTGGACCTGGCCCTCCAGTGGACCTGGCCCTGCAGTTGACCTGGCCCTCCAGTTGACCTGGCCCTCCAGTGGACCTGGTCCTCCAGTTGACCTGGCCCTCCAGTGGACCTGGCCCTCCAGTGGACCTGGTCCTCCAGTGGACCTGGCCCTGCAGTGGACCTGGTCCTCCAGTGGACCTGGCCCTCCAGTGGACCTGGTCCTCCAGTGGACCTGGCCCTCCTGTGGACCTGGTCCTCCAGTTGACCTGGCCCTCCTGTGGACCTGGCCCTCCTGTGGACCTGGCCCTCCAGTTGACCTGGCCCTCCAGTGGACCTGGCCCTCCTGTGGACCTGGCCCTCCAGTGAACCTGGCCCTCCAGTGGACCTGGCCCTCCTGTGGACCTGGCCCTCCTGTGGACCTGGCCCTCCAGTTGACCTGGCCCTCCAGTGGACCTGGTCCTCCAGTGGACCTGGCCCTCCAGTTGACCTGGCCCTGCAGTTGACCTGGCCCTGCAGTTGACCTGGCCCTCCAGTGGACCTGGTCCTCCAGTGGACCTGGCCCTCCAGTGAACCTGGCCCTCCAGTGGACCTGGCCCTGCAGTTGACCTGGCCCTGCAGTTGACCTGGCCCTCCAGTGGACCTGGTCCTCCAGTGGACCTGGCCCTCCAGTGGACCTGGCCCTCCAGTGGACCTGGCCCTCCAGTGGACCTGGTCCTCCAGTGGACCTGGTCCTCCAGTGGACCTGGCCCTCCAGTGGACCTGGTCCTCCAGTGGACCTGGCCCTCCAGTGGACCTGGCCCTCCAGTGGACCTGGCCCTCCAGTGGACCTGGTCCTCCAGTGGACCTGGTCCTCCAGTGGACCTGGCCCTCCAGTGGACCTGGTCCTCCAGTGGACCTGGCCCTCCTGTGGACCTGGCCCTCCAGTGGACCTGGTCCTCCAGTGGACCTGGCCCTCCAGTGGACCTGGCCCTCCAGTGGACCTGGTCCTCCAGTGGACCTGGCCCTCCAGTGGACCTGGTCCTCCAGTGGACCTGGCCCTCCTGTGGACCTGGCCCTCCAGTGGACCTGGTCCTCCAGTGGACCTGGCCCTCCAGTGGACCTGGCCCTCCAGTGGACCTGGTCCTCCAGTGGACCTGGCCCTCCAGTGGACCTGGCCCTCCAGTGGACCTGGCCCTCCAGTGGACCTGGTCCTCCAGTGGACCTGGCCCTCCAGTGTACCTGGCCCTCCAGTGGACCTGGCCCTCCAGTGGACCTGGCCCTCCTGTGGACCTGGCCCTCCAGTTGACCTGGCCCTCCAGTTGACCTGGCCCTCCAGTGGACCTGGCCCTCCAGTTGACCTGGCCCTCCAGTTGACCTGGCCCTCCAGTGGACCTGGCCCTCCAGTGGACCTGGCCCTCCAGTTGACCTGGCCCTCCAGTGGACCTGGCCCTTCAGTTGACCTGGCCCTCCAGTTGACCTGGCCCTCCAGTGGACCTGGCCCTCCAGTTGACCTGGCCCTCCAGTGGACCTGGTCCTCCAGTTGACCTGGCCCTCCAGTGGACCTGGCCCTCCAGTGGACCTGGTCCTCCAGTGGACCTGGCCCTCCAGTTGACCTGGCCCTCCAGTGGACCTGGCCCTCCAGTGGACCTGGCCCTCCAGTGGACCTGGCCCTCCAGTTGACCTGGCCCTCCAGTGGACCTGGTCCTCCAGTGGACCTGGCCCTCCAGTGGACCTGGCCCTCCAGTGGACCTGGTCCTCCAGTGGACCTGGCCCTCCAGTGGACCTGGCCCTCCAGTTGACCTGGCCCTCCAGTGGACCTGGCCCTCCAGTGGACCTGGCCCTCCAGTGAACCTGGTCCTCCAGTGGACCTGGCCCTCCAGTGGACCTGGCCCTCCAGTGGACCTGGTCCTCCAGTGGACCTGGCCCTCCAGTTGACCTGGCCCTCCAGTGGACCTGGCCCTCCAGTGGACCTGGCCCTCCAGTTGACCTGGCCCTCCAGTTGACCTGGCCCTCCAGTGGACCTGGTCCTCCAGTGGACCTGGCCCTCCAGTGGACCTGGCCCTCCAGTGGACCTGGTCCTCCAGTGGACCTGGCCCTCCAGTGGACCTGGCCCTCCAGTTGACCTGGCCCTCCAGTTGACCTGGCCCTCCAGTGGACCTGGCCCTCCAGTGGACCTGGCCCTCCAGTGAACCTGGTCCTCCAGTGGACCTGGCCCTCCAGTGGACCTGGCCCTCCAGTTGACCTGGCCCTCCAGTTGACCTGGCCCTCCAGTGGACCTGGCCCTCCAGTTGACCTGGCCCTCCAGTTGACCTGGCCCTCCAGTTGACCTGGCCCTCCAGTGGACCTGGCCCTCCAGTTGACCTGGCCCTCCAGTGGACCTGGTCCTCCAGTGGACCTGGCCCTCCAGTGGACCTAGCCCACTAGTGGACCTAGCCCTCCAGTGGACCTGGCCTTCCAGTGGACCTAGCCCACTAGTGGACCTAGCCCTCCAGTGAACCTGGCCCTCCAGTGGACCTGGCCCTCCAGTGGACCTAGCCCACTAGTGGACCTAGCCCTCCAGTGAACCTGGCCCTCCAGTGAACCTCGCCCTCCAGTAGACCTCACCCTCCAGTGGACCTCTTCACGCTAGACTCAGCTTGAGGGTCTTCAACATACACAATGATTAAGACCGCTCGGCTGTCACTGGAGGACAACTTGGAGGAATCACTCTATAAAGGCAGCTTCAACACCCAATTATATTCAGTGTGGCTACCAGTAACAGACAGTTATAGCCCTCGTAAGATATTTATAAGGGGATGCAAGTTTGATTTATATCAAGTCACGTTAATCTACTAGTATTAGTTTTATTCATCATCTTACATGAAACAGAATTTATGCAAAAAATACTGGTGATGCTTTCCATGGAAAGACACACTGATAATGGATGAATTTTAAATAGGTCATGATATGCTAGGTCAACAATTTGACAATTAAGGTTAATAGTGTGGTAGACTGACAACTGTAGTGACCCCACAACAACATACTGGGAACTAATGAACAAATCCACAAGGGCCGTGACGAGGATTCGAACCTGCGTCCGAGAGCATCGCAGACGCTGCCTTAATCGACTGAGTCATCCTGCTCAGTCAATTAAGGCAGCATCTGGGATGCTCTCGGACGCAGGTTCGAATCCTCGTCACGGCCCTTGTGGATTTGTTCATTTGATGCATCACGCAATTGTGATTTCTGTGTGTACTGGGAACTATGTGATTCTCATTGCATAGATTTTAGCGACAAATATGCGTCTACAATTAAATATAGACGCTCGAATCTTAGCTTCTCTAGAACGATATTATACATGGAATAATAGTGAAGATGTTTTGTAAGATGACTCATGCTATCGTGAATGAATTATAACTTCCACTACACGTTGCCTGAAAGTTTCACTCGTTACCTGTACACGATGTCGACTCAACCTACAGTCTTCATCATTATCTGGCTACTTACTATCACATGTAAGCTATCCTATGGCCCCCCCCTGAGGGGCAAGGGTGGTGCATGGGTCACTACCACACGTTCTGACCTCACACGATTGACTCGGAGGTATTAAATGAAACAAAGTCCCTGGCCTCACTGTCTCGCTAGAGGTCGAGTCGAGTAGAATATCTCCTGATTTTCAGGTTAGGGTGATTTCATATGTCTTTCGATATCTTCGATATCAATCGTCTTATATCTTTTAACTCTTGTGTCGGCATCCTGAATGATATCAAGACATGTGTTAATATTATGTGACACAATTCTCATTAGTCTTTCGAGCGTGGCACCTTTTTTTTAATTAATTAGTTGGCTAATGGCCCAAATGCGTAGCGAGTTACATGCGCAGAATCAAACACCATCATTCCAGCCTCAGCTATGCACGCGCGCTCATTTACACACACGCACGCAACCATATTTATAATACATCATAAATGGTTGCTGCAGTGTTTTTTTTTCCTACTACAGACGTGGCCACACATTTACAATGCTAACCAGCATATATACATATCATTCTGTCCTTCATGGACAGTGTTAGAGAGACAGATCTGTTGAAACAGCTGCACTGGTGCCTGGCAGAGGGACGAGCTCGAGCAGTCGAGTCGCGAAACCTCTCTATCCCACACAAGTTTAGAAAACTCGGCCAGGAGGTGGGTCTGTGTTGAGATAATCACTGCTTCCCCCAGAGCGATGATGCCAGGAGTCTCAGCAGAGATGCGAGAAGTTAGTTCATCTCCATTTAGCATAAGGCGTCGTGTGCGTATATACAAAAAATGTTAATCTTGCTCACCGTACTTGTAGATGAGAGAGAGAGAGAGAGAGAGAGAGAGAGAGAGGAAGAGAGAGGAAGAGAGAGGAAGAGAGGAAGAGAGAGAGAGAGAGAGAGAGAGAGAGAGAGAGAGAGAGAGAGAGAGAGAGAGAGAGAGAGAGAGAGAGAGAGAGAGAGAGAGAGAGAGAGAGAGAGAGGAAGAGAGAGGAAGAGAGAGGAAGAGAGAGGAAGAGAGGAAGAGAGAGAGAGAGAGAGAGAGAGAGAGAGAGAGAGAGAGAGAGAGAGAGAGAGAGAGAGAGAGAGAGAGAGAGAGAGAGAGAGAGAGAGAGAGCAGAGATAAGGAAGATGGGAGGAGGAGTAGTATCAGGTGGCCTATGATTTAGTGAAGAGTAGGGTGGTTGAGGACGATAAGGGCCGTAGTATATAAGCTTATTAGCACAGGTTTGTCGACCCAGCCCGTCCAGCTTGCACATTATGGGAGGGCCACACTCAGGTGGAACAGAGGAGGAGGCAGGACAGGGGGGGAAGAGGAAGAGTACAAGGAGGATAAAGAGGATAAAAGCTATGAAAGCGCAGAAATGATAGGACTGACGGGAGAATGAAAGGAACAAGGCAACATCATAAGCCAAACATGTAAATACTTTACGAGGAATGGGAACCGACAGAATAGATGAACCACTCAAGACAGGTTTAAAAGGATTTGTCAGAGATGCAGAGGATCCAGAGGGTCAGGATGGAAGAGGGAAGAGGGTGAGGGAGAATAAAGGAACTGACTTAGTGGTTGCAAATGGGAAAGGAGCAGCAGGTGTGAGAATAAGAGATAATAAAGAGGTATACAAGAAGGGAAAGGAGAGGGAAAAATGGGACGAACAGAACCGAGAGAGAAAGAGATATGAGAATGGTATTTTGTTAATTGAATCAACTTCGCCATACAGCTGGACACGGCAAACACAAGTACCCCATCCGACGCACACACACACACACGCAGCTTATCCCAACCACACAACCCCTCAACTATTGTCTCCCATACAACTACCTCACAACCCCACGATCTATTTCCGCATCACAATCTATCTGTTGGTTGCAAAATCTCTCTACCCCCACTACAACCTCATAACCTCATCCTAATACCCAAACTACCTTTCCCTATGTCCATCTCACAACCTCACCGCCATACAATCTACCAAGAGGCCGTTCTCCACCCTTCAGCCACTCATAATGCCTCGCTGCCTCATAACCCTTCTATATCTTTCATTCTGTTATGATAACCCGGTTGTTTGCCTGTCCTCATATCCCAGTTCCAAGTCCGTCCTCACATCCCAGCTCCAAGTCCGTCTTCACATCCCAGCTCCAAGTCCGTCCTCGCATCCCAGCTCCAAGTCCGTCCTCACATCCCAGCTCCAAGTCCGTCTTCACATCCCAGCTCCAAGTCCGTCCTCACATCCCAGCTCCAAGTCCGTCCTCACATCCCAGCTCCAAGTCCGTCCTCATATCCCACCTCCAAGTCCGTCCTCACATCCCAGCTCCAAGTCCGTCTTCACATCCCAGCTCCAAGTCCGTCCTCACATCCCAGCTCCAAGTCCGTCTTCACATCCCAGCTCCAAGTCCGTCCTCATATCCCACCTCCAAGTCCGTCCTCACATCCCACCTCCAAGTCCGTCCTCACATCCCAGCTCCAAGTCCGTCTTCACATCCCAGCTCCAAGTCCGTCCTCATATCCCAGCTCCAAGTCCGTCTTCACATCCCAGCTCCAAGTCCGTCCTCATATCCCAGCTCCAAGTCCGTCCTCATATCCCTTCATATAAATAACACTTTTTTTCTCATAACTTCCCTACTCGGGACGACCAACGCAAAACGACAACACAAAGGTAATAAAAAGAAAAGAGCACTTAGGTTCATCAAAGCCAAACAGAAGCAACACACAATTTGAAGCCTAAAAATTGTTCTAACACAAAGACAACATCAAACTCAGAATCGAACTCTAAATTCAAAGTCAATAAATAATGTTGAAGCAAACAAAACAGAGCTCGAGTGCGAATTTATAAGCGAACTGTCATATGCAAAATATTATGATTTTGGCGAGAATTATTGGGGGAAAAATGAATCGAGGCCTGAGCATTAAAATCAATTATGGAGCCGCTTTTTGAGAGCTGGTGGGGGAAAAAAAAAAGGTCAGATAGGTAACAATTCGAGACAGAGAGAGAGAGAGAGAGAGAGAGAGAGAGAGAGAGAGAGAGAGAGAGAGAGGAGGAGGAATTATCAGGGAAAGCGCCAAGCCATTACGACTATATAGCACTTGGAAAGGGTCAGGATAAGGATTTGGGATGGGACGGGGGAAAGGAATGGTGCCAAGGGTCAGGATAAGGATTTGGGATGGGACGGGGGAAAGGAATGGTGCCCAACCACTTGGACGGTCGGGGATTGAACACCGACCTGCATGAAGCGAGACCGTCGCTCTACCGTCCACCCCAAGTGGTTACACAGAGAGAGAGAGAGAGAGAGAGAGAGAGAGAGAGAGAGAGAGAGAGAGAGAGAGAGAGAGAGAGAGAGAGAGAGAGAGAGAGAGAGAGACTGATGATAACTGGTAGCCTCATCCCCCTCCCAGTGACTGCCCGACATTCCACGTTCAGGGACTAACACGTCCTGAAACACACCTCTTAAACTTTCTCAAATTATGCTCGGTGCATTTAGAGAGTCTCACACTCGGGACCAGTAGTTGATGGTCTGACATTCCTCGTCTAGTTTGTGGAGGCTGTGCACCAATTGTTTGGCCACCATTGGCGTACGCTGTGCTATAATTATGTTCCTTTTCGAAGTTAAGCGATAGGTTACGAGTTCTGCTCATTTCAAATTGTTTTCTCGTGACTCAAACAGTTCAACATGCGTCCATTTTCTCCTGATTGCTTATCAGGTTCACATAGAAGCTTTGTGTGATATTATATATATATATATAATATATATTTAGGAATTGTAGTCGATTTAAAAATTTAGACAGGGATGACATGGGAAGTAAAGATGGTAGATGGCTAAAGGAGAGGTGGGATAGGAGGAGAGGAATGGAGAGAAATAGAGGGAGAAGGTGTGAGAGCAGATGAGAAGTAAGGACAGAAACTTTATGACTTAAGGAGGAGAAGAATAGGGAGAAGAAGTGAAGGGGGAAAAAGAATGATGACGAAAGAATAAGGAAGAGGGGGAAGAGAAGAGTCAAGATAGAAGGGAAGTCAGGGAGGGTGGAAGGAGGAACTAAACAATAAAATAAGAGAACAAGTGAGGGAAGGATGGAGGGAGGTAGTGTGAGACGGAGATATGGAGTCAGGGAGGTAGTGAGGGAGAGAGATAGGGAGGGAGAGAATGAGGGAGGGAAAAAAGGAGGGAGGGTGAGGGAGGGATGCTGGCTCACAGCGAGACCAAAAGATTAAGACTAGCACAACGCCTGATGAGTTCTTCACAGATCCCAGTAATTAGAAAGCAGGGAAAAGCCTTTTATAAACCCGAAAGAAAATTAGGTTGAAGGAGAAAGGGAGAAAGGGATGAATAGCCGCAAGGAAAGAGGGATAAGTGATGAATGGAAGGGCTGCAGAGGGAGGGAGGGATGGGTTCAAGGTGTTGAAGGGCCAGATGAAGGGTAGTGAAATGGTTAGGTTAGGTAATTATCAGGCGAGCAAAGGGATATGAAAACAGACGAAGAGATGGGATATGAGGGAAGGGCTGGGATACGAGACGGGATATGAGAGGAGAGATGGACTGGGATATGAGACGGATATAGGAAATGAGTGAAACAGTGTCCGACCACCTGGATCATCGGGAATCGAACACCAACCATGCAATAAGCGACCAGTCCAAGTGGACAGAAAACGGGAGAAAAAGAATAATAGGGAAGGGCTATAGGAGAGGAAAGGAGATAAGCAAGGGGAGAAGAGAAAGGGAAAGGGAAGAGGTCCATGGGACAAGAAAGGGTGATGGGATATGAAGGGGAATGAGTAATGGAGGACTAGGAGGAAGACGAAGGGAAGAGGAGGAGGAGGAGAAGTAATTAGAGGCGTGATAGATTAAAGGAAAAAAAATAGGTGTGAAAATACTGGGGACAAGGAAATAGGGAAAGAAGAAATGTGACATAAGGGAAAATAGGACTGTAGAACAAAGGAGTTTACGGACTTGGGACACAGAAGAGGGGGGGGGGCAACTGGGGCACAGACCCCCTTCCCCCTTTTCTCGTACCTAGAGAGGCCAATCGCCAGTAGTCCAGCAAAACTTACATTTGTAATATTTGTATTTGCACAGAACAACATTCAATTTGCACGGCTGTATAAACAGGTTACAAACACACAGGCAATTAGTACAAGGATGGATTGCATCTAAAAAAAAAAAATGCTTAAAAGTTATATATGATAGAATAACTTTACGATGGTCGAGGACAGGTGATGGGGGGGAGGGGGGACACAGGGCCTCTGAGGTACTCTGTGAGACCTTGGAGAACATATTGTGGAAACTTAATGGATCTGTAACTTTGTCTTTCTCATGCTTCAATGTCTAGAGCGCACAATACAATGTATAGAGCGCACAATACAATGTCTAGAGCGCACAATACAATGTATAGAGCGCACAATACAATGTATAGAGCGCACAATACAATGTCTAGAGCGCACAATACAATGTATAGAGCGCACAATACAATGTATAGAGCGCACAATACAATGTCTAGAGCGCACAATACAATGTATAGAGCGCACAATACAATGTATAGAGCGCACAATACAATGTCTAGAGCGCACAATACAATGTCTAGAGCGCACAATACAATGTCTAGAGCGCACAATACAATGTATAGAGCGCACAATACAATGTATAGAGCGCACAATACAATGTCTAGAGCGCACAATACAATGTCTACAGCGCACAATACAATGTCTACAGCGCACAATACAATGTCTAGAGCGCACAATACAATGTCTAGAGCGCACAATACAATGTATAGAGCGCACAATACAATGTATAGAGCGCGCAATACAATGTCTAGAGCGCACAATACAATGTCTAGAGCGCACAATACAATGTCTAGAGCGCACAATACAATGTCTAGAGCGCACAATACAATGTCTAGAGCGCACAATACAATGTCTAGAGCGCACAATACAATGTCTAGAGCGCACAATACAATGTCTAGAGCGCACAATACAATGTCTAGAGCGCACAATACAATGTATAGAGCGCACAATACAATGTATAGAGCGCACAATACAATGTATAGAGCGCACAATACAATGTCTAGAGCGCACAATACAATGTCTAGAGCGCACAATACAATGTCTAGAGCGCACAATACAATGTCTAGAGCGCACAATACAATGTCTAGAGCGCACAATACAATGTCTAGAGCGCACAATACAATGTATAGAGCGCACAATACAATGTATAGAGCGCACAATACAATGTATAGAGCGCACAATACAATGTCTAGAGCGCACAATACAATGTCTAGAGCGCACAATACAATGTCTAGAGCGCACAATACAATGTCTAGAGCGCACAATACAATGTCTAGAGCGCACAACACAATGTCTAGAGCGCACAATACAATGTCTAGAGCGCACAATACAATGTATAGAGCGCACAATACAATGTCTAGAGCGCACAATACAATGTCTAGAGCGCACAATACAATGTATAGAGCGCACAATACAATGTCTAGAGCGCACAATACAATGTATAGAGCGCACAATACAATGTCTAGAGCGCACAATACAATGTATAGAGCGCACAATACAATGTCTAGAGCGCACAATACAATGTATAGAGCGCACAATACAATGTATAGAGCGCACAATACAATGTCTAGAGCGCACAATACAATGTATAGAGCGCACAATACAATGTATAGAGCGCACAATACAATGTATAGAGCGCACAATACAATGTATAGAGCGCACAATACAATGTATAGAGCGCACAATACAATGTCTAGAGCGCACAATACAATGTATAGAGCGCACAATACAATGTCTAGAGCGCACAATACAATGTATAGAGCGCATAATACAATGTATAGAGCGCACAATACAATGTCTAGAGCGCACAATACAATGTATAGAGCGCATAATATAATGTCTAGAGCGCACAATACAATGTATAGAGCGCACAATACAATGTCTAGAGCGCACAATACAATGTCTAGAGCGCATAATATAATGTCTAGAGCGCACAATACAATGTATAGAGCGCACAATACAATGTCTAGAGCGCACAATACAATGTATAGAGCGCACAATACAATGTCTAGAGCGCACAATACAATGTATAGAGCGCACAATACAATGTCTAGAGCGCACAATACAATGTCTAGAGCGCACAATACAATGTCTAGAGCGCACAATACAATGTATAGAGCGCATAATATAATGTCTAGAGCGCACAATACAATGTATAGAGCGCACAATACAATGTCTAGAGCGCACAATACAATGTCTAGAGCGCACAATACAATGTCTAGAGCGCACAATACAATGTATAGAGCGCACAATACAATGTCTAGAGCGCACAATACAATGTCTAGAGCGCACAATACAATGTCTAGAGCGCACAATACAATGTCTAGAGCGGACAATACAATGTATAGAGCGCATAATATAATGTCTAGAGCGCACAATACAATGTATAGAGCGCACAATACAATGTCTAGAGCGCACAATACAATGTCTAGAGCGCACAATACAATGTATAGAGCGCATAATATAATGTCTAGAGCGCACAATACAATGTATAGAGCGCACAATACAATGTCTAGAGCGCACAATACAATGTCTAGAGCGCACAATACAATGTATAGAGCGCACAATACAATGTATAGAGCGCACAATACTAATGTCTAGAGCGCACAATACAATGCATAGAGCGCACAATACAATGTCTAGAGCGCACAATACAATGTCTAGAGCGCACAATACAATGTCTAGAGCGCACAATACAATGTCTAGAGCGCACAATACAATGTCTAGAGCGCACAATACAATGTCTAGAGCGCACAATACAATGTCTAGAGCGCACAATACAATGTATAGAGCGCACAATACAATGTATAGAGCGCACAATACAATGTATAGAGCGCATAATATAATGTCTAGAGCGCACAATACAATGTATAGAGCGCACAATACAATGTCTAGAGCGCACAATACAATGTCTAGAGCGCACAATACAATGTATAGAGCGCATAATATAATGTCTAGAGCGCACAATACAATGTATAGAGCGCACAATACAATGTCTAGAGCGCACAATACAATGTCTAGAGCGCACAATACAATGTATAGAGCGCACAATACAATGTATAGAGCACATAATATAATGTCTAGAGCGCACAATACAATGCATAGAGCGCATAATACAATGTCTAGAGCGCACAATACAATGTCTAGAGCGCACAATACAATGTCTAGAGCGCACAATACAATGTCTAGAGCGTACAATACAATGTCTAGAGCGCACAATACAATGTCTAGAGCGCACAATACAATGTCTAGAGCGCACAATACAATGTCTAGAGCGCACAATACAATGTCTAGAGCGCACAATACAATGTCTAGAGCGCACAATACAATGTATAGTGCGCATAATATAATGTATAGAGCGCACAATACAATGTATAGTGCGCATAATATAATGTATAGAGCGCATAATATAATGTATAGAGCGCACAATACAATGTATAGAGCGCATAATATAATGTCTAGAGCGCACAATACAATGTATAGAGCGCACAATACAATGTCTAGAGCGCACAATACAATGTCTAGAGCGCACAATACAATGTATAGAGCGCACAATACAATGTATAGAGCACATAATATAATGTCTAGAGCGCACAATACAATGCATAGAGCGCACAATACAATGTCTAGAGCGCACAATACAATGTCTAGAGCGCACAATACAATGTCTAGAGCGCACAATACAATGTCTAGAGCGTACAATACAATGTCTAGAGCGCACAATACAATGTCTAGAGCGCACAATACAATGTATAGAGCGCACAATACAATGTATAGAGCGCACAATACAATGTATAGAGCGCATAATATAATGTCTAGAGTGCACAATACAATGTATAGAGCGCACAATACAATGTCTAGAGCGCACAATACAATGTCTAGAGCGCACAATACAATGTATAGAGCGCATAATATAATGTCTAGAGCGCACAATACAATGTATAGAGCGCACAATACAATGTCTAGAGCGCACAATACAATGTCTAGAGCGCACAATACAATGTATAGAGCGCACAATACAATGTATAGAGCACATAATATAATGTCTAGAGCGCACAATACAATGCATAGAGCGCACAATACAATGTCTAGAGCGCACAATACAATGTCTAGAGCGCACAATACAATGTCTAGAGCGTACAATACAATGTCTAGAGCGCACAATACAATGTCTAGAGCGCACAATACAATGTCTAGAGCGCACAATACAATGTCTAGAGCGCACAATACAATGTCTAGAGCGCACAATACAATGTCTAGAGCGCACAATACAATGTATAGTGCGCATAATATAATGTATAGAGCGCACAATACAATGTATAGTGCGCATAATATAATGTATAGAGCGCATAATATAATGTATAGTGCGCATAATATAATGTATAGTGCGCATAATATAATGTATACAGCGCACAATACAATGTATAGAGCGCATAATATAATGTATAGAGCGCATAATATAATGTATACAGCGCACAATACAATGTATAGAGCGCATAATATAATGTATACAGCGCACAATACAATGTATAGAGCGCATAATATAATGTATACAGCGCATAATATAATGTATAGTGCGCATAATATAATGTATAGTGCGCATAATATAATGTATACAGCGCATAATATAATGTATAGAGCGCATAATATAATGTATAGAGCGCATAATATAATGTATAGTGCGCATAATATAATGTATACAGCGCACAATACAATGTATAGAGCGCATAATATAATGTATAGAGAGCATAATATAATGTATACAGCGCAGAATACAATGTATAGAGCGCATAATATAATGTATAGAGAGCATAATATAATGTATAGAGAGCATAATATAATGTACAGAGCGCATAATATAATGTATACTACATATAATATAATGTGCAGTCTTATGAAATCCTTGCTAAGTACGTTTTACATATGACGAAAGGTACATTTTTTTTCCTCATTCAAATTAATACCCCCCGACGTGTCCATCCATAAACATATCTCAAGTTGTCTCTGGTAGAGGTGATGCAGTGCCTTGACCTTCACTACACCCCACATAGTACACTGCCCGACCCACGCTAAGGAACGGCACTTGGAAGCAAAGTACAGCTTACTCCTTGTATCGGATTCCCTGGTAATTAGGTTTCAAAAACATCAACAGGCAGCCATAACCGCCTCATCTATATACATCCACTCATCATACTCATCTACCTCAGCCATATATCTCCACTTCAACCATGTTCATTCAATGCTAATCTAAATACATTCACCATTAGAACAGAGTTAATCAAATTGTCCTTGAAATGTCACCAGAAAGTAACTACGAAAAAAAAAAACGCTGAAACCGATCGAAATTGCTTGGAAGGTTTTTTGAGCCTATGATTTAAATTGAGACCATCTTAGTATAATGGAGTTCTACCTACCAGACGTCAGCAGCAAGACTGGTGAAGGGTCACACCCCTGGACGTCAGTAGATGAGAGTATGTAGATGATTGATAAAGATTAAGCCACCCAAGAGGTGGCACGGGCATGAATAGCCCGTAAGTTGTGGCCCTTGTTATGATATATCGTATCGCGTTATTTCATCGCATAAAGGCACGGTTATTTAATAGAAATACGTTCATTATTACAGGAAGAACGAGGTTAACGACCATGGAGGTCGTTAACGGCCAGCACGGTATGGCTCGTCCGGTGGCGGGAATTTCTGTTAGCCAATCAGAACCACCGGGCGAGGTAACGTGTGCTGGCCGGAGCATGTGGAGAAACAGACATCTACTCCCCTCCATTCAGTCAACATGCTGTCGTCGCTTTCGGATGTGTGACCAACTGACCCAACTGTTCCAGTATGCTCCACCCTCACCAAGGAAAAGGACGTGAGGACCTAGCGGCATGGTAAACGTCTCTGAGGTCGTGGAAGACACCGTCTTTGATAGAGGTCGGCGTTGAGGTAACACACAGTTTCAGAATAGTGGTCCTAATTACGGAAAAGTGGATGATCTATAAGGAGGAAGAACCATCGGACAAGTGACGACCATTTCATGGTCGCAGTGTCTTTCTATATATATATATATATATATATATATATATATATATATATATATATATATATATTATATATATATATGTCGTACCTAGTAGCCAGAACGCACTTCTCACCCTACTATGCAAGGCCCGATTTGCCTAATAAGCCAAGTTTTCCTGAATTAATATATTTTCTCAAATTTTTTTCTTATGAAATGATAAAGCTACCCATTTCATTATGTATGAGGTCAATTTTTTTTTAATGGAGTTAAAATTAACGTAGATATATGACCGAACCTAATCAACCCTACCTAACCTATCTTTATAGGTTAGGTTAGGTAGCCGAAAAACAATTAATTCATGAAAACTTGGCTTATTAGGCAAATCAGGCCTTGCATAGTAGGCTGAGAAGTGCGTTCTGGCTACTAGGTACGACATTTATATATATATATATATATATATATATATGTCGTACCTAGTAGCCAGAACGCACTTGTCAGCCTACTATGCAAGGCCCGATTTGCCTAATAAGCCAAGTTTTCATGAATTAATTGTTTTTCGACTACCTAACCTACCTAACCTAACCTAACCTAACTTTTTCGGCTACCTAACCTAACCTAACCTATAAAGATAGGTTAGGTTAGGTTAGGTAGGGTTGGTTAGGTTCGGTCATATATCTACGTTAATTTTAACTCCAATAAAAAAAAATTTCCCTCATACATAATGAAATGGGTAGCTTTATCATTTCATAAGAAAAAAATTAGAGAAAATATATTAATTCATGAAAACTTGGCTTATTAGGCAAATCGGGCCTTGCATAGTAGGCCAAAAAGTGAGTTCTGGCTACTAGGTACGACATATATATATATATATATATATTATATATAAACTGTACTTATGTACAATGCCTTAATATATATACATCTAATATATTGTATATAATGTGGATCGAGATATATCCGAATATATCCATGACGAAGTTTGTATAAAAACTTATTTTCTTGTCCTTTGTCAGACCTCAGCACAAAGTGTGTCGCACCTGACAATAGGTCCGGCTGAGGCTGACGCCTGATCAAATTAATGTACCCCGTTATATTACAACGAAACATAAGATAAACACTCAGAATAAACCTATTTTAAATGTGTTGGGTTGTCGACAGTTCGATCCCAACACCCTTTTGCGCCATTACCAGTATCAAGAGCTGATACTGGAGATCTGTGAAAGTGCAACTGCACCCTGCGTGACGGGAAATGACTCCCGGACCAAATGGTGACCAAATGGAGAGAGTATGTTGGTGAGGACGGCCTCTTATAGGGAAGAGAGCTGAGATGCTGGGAGATTAGCAGGGGGAAGGGAAAGATGCTGGGAGGTGGAGGGGAGGAAGAAAATGGTCAAGTAAGGACCAAAACGTCGCCACTTGCTATATTTTTGAGGTGTGTGTGTGGGTCGGGTGTCCAGGTGTGTGACAAAGCTGCACATGTACACTGTGGTGACATTGAGCGGAGTCGCGGACCCACAGCGAGGCTCCCACAACGGCCACATGGGACTACATTGTCCAATTTCATTAGAGATATTCCTTTTATTGTTATATATAAGTGTTGTATTTTCTCGAGTCCGTCCAGAGAGGTATTCTTGGATATCACCCGCAACCAAACTGTCCCCAAACACACAAAACGGGTAAGAACCATAAGCTTATCCTCACTTTAAGACTTAATTGAAATCCTCAGATTAGGCAAAATTGTAATTAAATTTTGTCAATAAAGATGTTCATAATAATTAAAGTAACGAGGGAAATATATCTATATAGTGCTGTACTTGTTCAGCTAAGGTCGCTTAAACCCCTTTTGCCCCCACAGCACACATGGAAGAATAGGTGAGAAGAAAGAATGAAGCGATGAGAACGAGGCTGTAGGTGAGAGAGGTGAGACACAAGACTGGAGGGGGAGGGAATTATTAGGAGAAAGCGCCAAGCCATTACGACTGTGTAGTCACTGGGAAGGGATCAGGATAAGGATTTGGGATGGGGCGTGGGGAGGTACGGTTCCCTACCACTTGGATGGTCGGGGATTGAACGCCGACCTGCATGAAGTGAGACCGTCGCTCTACCGTCCAGCCCAAGTGGTTGGGCTAGACTGGATGGGGGGGATGATGGGAATATGCAGGTTGGCCAGGGAAGTGCGGGGTTGTTTAGTAGAAAAGTATGTCCTGTCATCACTAGATATTAAAGTATTTCTTATTAGGTATGCAAATTAGATGTGAAGTATTGTGCTCTGAAAATTTCTCCCTAAAAAATGTGGTCCAACAAGATGCTGTTCTTAGTCCAGTTTTGTTTGCTATCTTGATAAACTTCTAAGAGGAAAGTGTCAGTAAGGCTGGCTGCTACTTAGGCAGCACTAAGCTTACCCAATGTTTTCTGTTATGCTTATGACCTAGTTCTGCTCTCACCGTCCGAAGAGGCTATGGGAAATTTGATAGAAATGGGAGAAACATTGCATAATACAACCTGATGTCATGCGTTTACCTCACATGACTCGATTTATCGAGATCCCAATAAAAAATTACAAGGCAGAGATATTCCTGTAAAGTATTCTGAAAAGCTTTTGGGGTCTATTATATCCTCAAAGGGCTCGCTTGTACATTATTCTTATACAATTAGAGACCTGAACGTCAGAACAAATGTCATCGTATGCGAATTTGGTCATCATGATACCTGGTCGATAGTAAGTTATTTAACAATGTCTAAGCTTGTATGGATGGACTGGGACACAGGAAGGGGGGGGGGGAGATGGACTGGGACATATAGACCCTCTACTGTATGGGACCTGTAAAATACAGGTCCCATACAGCTTAATTGTACAGCTTAATTAATACAGCTTGATAAGCTTAATTGTGAATGGAGGAAATGTCGTAGAAGTACCTTGGGTGTCCAGCCTACAACTCACTATACTCATCTACCTGGCCTGATGTCCACACCACACTTGAGGAAATAATTCACAAACGAATGAGATCATTTGTGTCTGAAAGGAATCACCCACCCAGTGAACTCAATTCATTTTTTTTCAGACACTGACTTATTACTCAACTTGTCCTCAGGGAAGAAATCCGCTCACGAGAATGGATTGACAACGACTACATAATTTGTGCTATTATCTACTACATCCATGGTTAGGTTAGGTTAACTTTTATTATGTCTGGTTATGTTACTATGGTGAATTATTAACGATAATGTGAAATATGGAATTTGAAAACTATTTGAGTGTACCTGATAATTCCGTTTACTGACAACCAAATTGTTTAAAGAAAACGTTTTCAGCATATACTTTATGTTATTATAAATTGTTGGTTTAAAATATAAAAAAGTTATAGCATGAGAATAATGCCTGTTTAGGACAAAGGTTCACTTGCCAATTTACACACAGCCTATTACTGGAACTGTAATATGTTTTCAGACCATCACAAATATCTAGATAACTATCCAGGTGGTTTGAGAGGGGTGTAGTTTCTGATGGTAATAGAGTTGCTCTGAGAACGGGCTCCTCTATCACTGGCCACTCCTACTTTCCCAGATATATAAAGTTAATTGTTAGGCAATACAGCTTAGGAATGTGTAGTTGTACACATTCTGGTTTGATCAACATACTTCAGCCACGTTATTGTGACTGCTTAAGAATGTGTAATATTTTTAATGATGAAGCCGGTCTATAGGGCAGGATAACACAACAGAGCAGGGAGACCCCCAGATGGATATTTGGAATGATTAAGGAACTAATGTCATAGATGGATTACTGACAAGTTTTTTGAGTCCACTCGAAGGCAGATCGATGTTATATAAGCTGTATGTTTGGAGTTGCTTTGAGCCGGGATAGTCCCAGAATCTGTTGATGTAGAATGTTGAGGTGAACAACTTTATATTAGTTCTATTTCTGATATATTTCATCATCCTAATTTTATGATATATATTTTGTGTCAACAATATAATAACTTTTTTTAATTCTTAGCTAAATGTCACTCACTTTATGCCCATAATGTGTATTTAGATTGTTATACACCTATTTACTTCAGCCAGCAATGAAATTATCTACATAAGCTGTTACCAATTAAGTGTCTGGTTCAGAAAATGACAATGCTCACAGTACTTTCTATTCTGTAATTGTGACCCTCATGTAATTAATGTTCAGAACATTTTATGCAAATCTTCTCAATTATTAACGCAGTACAATTTGTAAATAATTGTTTTTATTTGATTTAATTTGATGAACTCTTAGGAAATAGGGCCGCAGGGGGAGGAGAGACGAATGATGCTGGGACGAATGATGCTGGGACGAATGATGCTGGGACGAAGATGCTGGGATGAAGATGCTAGGAGTCTGGGAACACAAGAGACCCCTGGGATTCTGAGAGGTGGTAAGAAATACAGCGTGCGTGTCTGTGGCTCTGCAAGAATGTACTCCAACATATATACGCGCTGTACCTCCTTGTGTATATATATGAATAACTAAAAATAAGTTGGGAAATGGCGAAGGAGATATTGGAAGATAAGGAGGGAGTTTCAGGAAGAGGTTTTTGTAACATGTTGAATTAATGGGAAGATCCAGGGAGATGAGGTAGGGAGGGGTAACGTAGAAGAGGAAGGGAGCTACAGGGAGATGTGATGATGAACGTGAAGATGAATTAAGAATTAAGGCGGAAAGTTCAATATCAAGCAACAAACCACCAAACTGGGGACAATGGACCCAACCTAAACACAGATAAATTGTTTTGCAAAACAACTCTGCCGTAAAAAAAACATTGTGCCCGTTTTACACAGTTGCTGTGTAAATTAAATATGAAGCTTTACTCTCCCTAATAGTGTTAGGCCAGAGCTTGGAAATATTACACACACGAGTGTTTACGCTAACATTATTTAATCTATTTCATTCTACTCTTTCTTTTGTTTTTATTCCCAACTATAGCTATCTATATATCTCTCAGCTTGCCTTTCTACCTAAATCTCTCTCTCTCTCTCTCTCTCTCTCTCTCTCTCTCTCTCTCTCTCTCTCTCTCTCTCTCTCTCTCTCTCTCTCTCTCTCTCTCTCTCTCTCTCTTTCTCTCTCTCTCTTTCTCTCTCTTTCTCTCTCTCCTTCCTTGCAGCAAGAATGAGAGACTACATAGTATCTTCCTCGGCTCCTCCCCCGGCTTCTCTACAGCTCCTCTTTCCTAAGTGAATTATCGTAGTGGTAGACGCCCATAACATATCTCTAGCCTTCAGAGGACAGGAGAAAATGTATATATGCTGGTTAGCATTGTAAATGTGTGGCCACGTCTGTGGTAGAAAATAATAATAATAATAAAAACACCTGCCTGTGACTTGGGAAGGTCGGCAAAATGATATGTGGAAGTGGTTGCGAACCTCTCACGTTCTATACACACACACACACACACACACACACACACACACACACACACACACACACACACACACACACACACATCCTAACCAATTATTCTGCATTCTCCAGTAAAGTTGTAAAATACCAAACATTATTATACAATAGAATCGCAACTAACTGTTGTACTATACTTTTTTTTTTGCGTCAGTCACCTTTACTGAATTATATCTTAATATTCCCCATGCAGCAGCGGCGTCCAACAGCCTGGTTGACCTGACCACCAGCCATGAGGCCTGGTCAAAGACCGGGCCGCGGGCACGATGATCCTTGGAGCCAGTTCGAGATAATATAAGTTCTGATATATTAATCAATATACATTTTTTTTAATAATTCTTTACGATATTAAATTGTTCATATTTCATTACGTAGTTTGTACATATTATTAATATTATTATTATTACTGAACGTCATTAAAAAGTGCAGCACCACCGCAAGACTCACACGAGTAGGATATTACCCATTGGAGGCTTGGTGGCTGAGTGGAGAGCGCTCGGGATTCGTAATCTTAGGGTCCGGGTTCGATCCCGGCCATGGCGGAAAGAAATGGGCAGATTTTCTTTCACCCTGATCACTAAATAGTTAATAGGTTGTGTGTGTGTGTGTGTGTGTGTGTGTGTGTGTGTGTGTGTGTGTGTGTGTGTGTGTGTGTGTGAAAAAAAATGATTGACGGTTAAGAGGCGGCCCGAAAGAGCCAGAGCTCAATCCCCGCAAGGACAACTAGATGAGTACAAGCAGCCAGTAGCATGCATTAATAACGTAACACTGCTACACTTCTCATGAAGACGTCAAACCAACGGAACACCGAGAATAAAAACGCGTGCAAATAAAACTCTCTCCCCAAAATACGTTAGTGTATCAGGTGCTTTTAGCATACGGGAAGAACTCCACGGGAGGAGGTAGCTTGGAGCAGGACCGCGGGCTAGGCGCTACGTCCCGAGGGCTAGGCACTACGTCCCGCGGGCTAGGCGCTACGTCCCGCGGGCTAGGGGCTACGTCCCGCGGGCTAGGCGCTACGTCCCGCGGGCTAGGGGCTACGTCTCGCATCACTCACAACCCATCAATCATTCAGGCCTCTCGTCTCCGTCACTCTCGTCCTCTGTCAGCCGGACGTCAAACCTAACAGCCTCTTATCTCGCCACGACAAGTTTTTTTCTAGTCAAACAACTTTGCTACATCTGTGTTTGTTTTTGCGACAAATCACCGATAACGTGAGCGAGAATATATAGACCACAACACCTTTAACACACCCCAAGTGTTTGCGTGAACAAATGACCGTGTTTTACAGCAATTTATGCAACAGGTAACGCGTTGTGCTTTGAAAAAAAACAGAAAATAAACAGCTGTGGCTGACTGTTTCAGCGAACCTTGATTTTTAAGCTTTTTACCACTATAGACTTTTAATGGGTTAACCCCCCCTTACCCTTACTTCGCTAAACGGTATAAATCACCACCACCAGACAATTAAGTGCCAGTTTGACCTCAAACAACTTTGTTTTACTCTGCATGTTGTTAGTCGCGAACACAACAGCTGCAAGAGACATAGGAATTTGATCATGTTTATATAAAAAAAAAAAAAAAATTTGGAAATCACAAATGCACAAGCTAGCTACAATTAGTAAGGTTTTTTGCCGTTGTTTTTGTGCAATTAAGACACTGAACCGCCTCATTATTGATAACGGAGAGAGGTACAGTAATTATGATCTAATAATATATTTTTAATTCTTGTTAATTCTTTTAATTCTTAAAGAGTGTGAATGGCCTTTAGGTAAATCAGGTAAAATAGCCGGCTTCCTATCCTCGTTGAGGCCACTAGAGTGTTAGTGACCCCCTCAGGTAAATTCAGGTAATAATATAACTCCATCTGCACTTATAATACAATTATCACGCTGATGCCCTCTTCAGGTGAACCTGAGAAAATAGTGAGGAATGAGATAGAGTGTGAGGAAGGGGGAAGAGGAGGAGGTTAAAGAGAAAGGGAGAAAGATGACTACGAAGTCGAAAACGAGAAACTAAAGTGTAAACTAGGGGAGCCGGTCGGCTGAGTGGACAGCACGCTGGACCTGTAATCCTGTGGTCCTGGGTTCGATCCCAGGCGCCGGCGAGAAACACTGGGCAGAGTTTCTGTCACCCTATGCCCCTGTTACCTAGCAGTAAAATAGATACCTGGGCGTTAGTCAGCTGTCACGGGCTGCTTCCTGGGGGTGGAGGCCTGGTCGAGGACCGGGCCGCGGGGACACTAAAAAAAAAAAGCCCCGAAATCATCTCAAGATAACCTGAAGAAGATCCAGTAACGAGATCAACGAATCTCGTTAGTTTTACTTTGCATGCTGTTAGTCACGAACACAACAGCTTCAAGAGACATAGGGATTTGATCATGTTTAGTTTTAAACTGCACACTATACCACCAGACCTGAGACGCACTGCACAACCACTACCACCCAACCACGTGGACTGGACGGTACAGCGATGGTCTCATCACATGCAGGTCGTCGTTCAATCCCCAACCGTTCACAAGTGGTTGGGCACCATTCCTTCTGCCCCCCCCCCTCCGTCCCATCCCAAATCCTTATCCCGACCCCTTCCCAGTGCTATATAGTCGTAATGACTTGGCGCTTTCCCCCAATAGTTTCCTCCCTTCGCCTTTATAGCTGCTGGTATAGCCTCAGTATATATATAACCCTTTCACTAGTCGCCTCCACCTGCAACAATCAACCAATCAATCAATTGAATCAATCAATCAACATCTCTCAAATAATTCTCTTCGTCTCTGTTGCTGTTGCAGAAGTCGCAGGGCATATGACCCTTCCAGGATCTCACCACACAGTTTCCTGAACAAATCCACAAGGGCCGTGACGAGGGGATTCGAACCTGCGTCCGGGAGCATCCCAGACACTGCCTTAATCGACTGAGCTACGACAGGGTAGCTCAGTCCTTGTGGATTTGTTCATTTGATGCATCACGTTAGTGTGATCTCTGTGTGTGACACAGTTTCCTTTTCTGAGTCAGTTGCACAATCACTCCAGCTTGCAGAGCCACTGATACCGTCGGGTTGCAGAGCCACTGATACCGTCGGGTTGCAGAGCCACTGATACCGTCGGGTTGCAGAGCCACTGATACCGTCGGGTTGCAGAGCCACTGATACCGTCGGGTTGCAGAGCCACTGATACCGTCGGGTTGCAGAGCCACTGATACCGTCGGGTTGCAGAGCCACTGATACCGTCGGGTTGCAGAGCCACTGATACCGTCGGGTTGCAGAGCCACTGATACCGTCGGGTTGCAGAGCCACTGATACCGTCGGGTTGCAGAGCCACTGATACCGTCGGGTTGCAGAGCCACTGATACCGTCGGGTTGCAGAGCCACTGATACCGTCGGGTTGCAGAGCCACTGATACCGTCGGGTTGCAGAGCCACTGATACCGTCGGGTTGCAGAGCCACTGATACCGTCGGGTTGCAGAGCCACTGATACCGTCGGGTTGCAGAGCCACTGATACCGTCGGGTTGCAGAGCCACTGATACCGTCGGGTTGCAGAGCCACTGATACCGTCGGGTTGCAGAGCCACTGATACCGTCGGGTTGCAGAGCCACTGATACCGTCGGGTTGCAGAGTCTTCCCGCGTTGCAGGACGGGTGAACGTGCAATATGCCCGAGTCCTGTAGGACCTACTTTACCATACCAAGAACTTCCTCACTTCCCCAGTTTCAGTGTAGCGTCAGGTATCGTGTTTCTGCCACGGTACCGTCTGAGGGAAAGCAAGCACCTGTCTGCCCTGGGTTACCTGTGCCGTCAAGTGTTCCAGTTCAGCTGTACCGTTAATGAGAACCAGGTAAGGGGCAGTTACCTCTCACCTGTACCGTTAATGGGAACCAGGTAAGGGGCAGTTACCTCTCACCTGTACCGTTAATGGGAACCAGGTAAGGGGCAGTTACCTCTCACCTGTACCGTTAATGGCAACCAGGTAAGGGGCAGTTACCTCTCACCTGTACCGTTAATGGGAACCAGGTAAGGGGCAGTTACCTCTCACCTGTACCGTTAATGGGAACCAGGTAAGGGGCAGTTACCTCTCACCTGTACCGTTAATGAGAACGAGGTAAGGGGCAGTTACCTCTCATGTGTACCGTTAAACAAGAAACAAACTCTCTTCTAAGGGCTAAAACATAAACTTTACGAAAAAGTTGCTTAACAACTGTACCGTCAGTAAGAGTGGAGGAGCTTGTTAAGAGCGTTCACTGTACCGTCAGTAAGAGTGGAGGAGCTTGTTAAGAGCGTTCACTGTACCGTCAGTAAGAGTGGAGGAGCTTGTTAAGAGCGTTCACTGTACCGTCAGTAAGAGTGGAGGAGCTTGTTAAGGGCGTTCACTGTACCGTCAGTAAGCGTGGAGGAGCGTGTTAAGAGCGTTCACTGTACCGTCAGTAAGAGTGGAGGAGCTTGTTAAGAGCGTTCACTATACCGTCAGTAAGAGTGGAGGAGCTTGTTAAGAGCGTTCACTGTACCGTCAGTAAGAGTGGAGGAGCTTGTTAAGGGCGTTCACTGTACCGTCAGTAAGAGTGGAGGAGCGTGTTAAGAGCGTTCACTGTACCGTCAGTAAGAGTGGAGGAGCTTGTTAAGAGCGTTCACTATACCGTCAGTAAGAGTGGAGGAGCTTGTTAAGAGCGTTCACTGTACCGTCAGTAAGAGTGGAGGAGCTTGTTAAGAGCGTTCACTGTACCGTCAGTAAGAGTGGAGGAGCTTGTTAAGAGCGTTCACTGTACCGTCAGTAAGAGTGGAGGAGCTTGTTAAGGGCGTTCACTGTACCGTCAGTAAGAGTGGAGGAGCTTGTTAAGGGCGTTCACTGTACCGTCAGTAAGAGTGGAGGAGCTTGTTAAGGGCGTTCACTGTACCGTCAGTAAGAGTGGAGGAGCTTGTTAAGGGCGTTCACTGTACCGTCAGTAAGAGTGGAGGAGCTTGTTAAGGGCGTTCACTGTACCGTCAGTAAGAGTGGAGGAGCTTGTTAAGGGCGTTCACTGTACCGTCAGTAAGAATGGAGGAGCTTGTTAAGAGCGTTCACTGTACCGTCAGTAAGAGTGGAGGAGCTTGTTAAGGGCGTTCACTGTACCGTCAGTAAGAGTGGAGGAGCTTGTTAAGGGCGTTCACTGTACCGTCAGTAAGAGCGGAGGAGCTTGTTAAGGGCGTTCACTGTACCGACAGTGTCCACGGAGCCATGTCGGGAGGGCGAATAAAACTCTTATAACCGAAAAGTTATGATGCTCCCTGAGTACCCGCTCCTGCTCTTCCTTATTCTCCTCCTCCTCCACATTTTTCTCCTACGAATTATATATATATATATATATATATATATATATATATATATATATATATATATATATATATATATTTATATATATATATATATATATATATATATATATATATATATATATATATATTTATATATATATATATATATATATATATATATATATATATATATATATATTTATATATATATATATATATATATATATATATATATATATATATATATATATATATATATATATATGCGAACAAGCCTGAATGGTCCCCAGGACAATATGCAACTGAAAACTCACACCCCAGAAGTGACTCGAACCCATACTCCCAGGAGCAACGCAACTGGTATGTACAAGACGCCTTAATCCACTTGACCATCACGACCGGACATAATGAGGTGATAGCCGAGGCTATTTGAACCACCCCACCGCCGGCACTCGGATAGTAATCTTGGGCATAGCATTTTACCAAATCACCTCATTCTTTGGGGCACACGTGAGGAACACAAATGCGAACAAGCCTGAATGGTCCCCAGGACAATATGCAACTGAAAACTCACACC
>NC_091217.1:1669726-1679726 GCF_040958095.1 Procambarus clarkii | reverse complement strand
AGTCAGTAGACTAACAGATGTTGTCACAGCTCGAATAAAACTTGACTACAAGTATCTCTGGCAGTTCGGCTTGTATAGGAATCTAGATGAAGTAAAGTGTAAAGTGTGTGGACAAAGACAGGGACACACACTCGAACACTATATCTTGGATTGTTGTAAAATTGAGCCATTTAGAGATAAATCTAAGCTCACTCTGTATGATATGGCAACCTATCTTATAACCATGGATAAATTACCTGAAATCCTTGCACTGTATCCATATTTCGCTTCCAGTAGATAAACGACATATGAGATTAAGAAACAAGTAGTGTATTGTGAAGACTAATAATAAACAGAAGCTACCCTATAACTCTATCTCCATTGGTCAGACTATTATGTATTAGCGATAAAACCTACCATTAATGTATAATGACTTACTGTAAATATATAGCTCCTGAAATAGCCCTTTCTCTGTAACTAGCTGACATTGTAACTATAAAGTGTGAAGAATAGATGAAATTGTTTATGTAATAATCTAAGATGAGGTCTGATAAAGACCTTTTGTGCCCTCTGTAATGCTTTTTGCGCTACCGCTCACAGGATGGGTATGGGGTGCACAATAAACTAGCCGCCTCCGGCGACAACAATCAATCTCAAGTGTATACACACCGAGAAGCAGCGTATATATATATACACACACATTTCTCAGTGTATACGGGAATATACATTTCTCAGTATACACATTCCCTCGCGCGGTTAATTTCTCATTGGAAACTGTAAAGTTGGTTCGGTGCGTGTCGTCTGTGCTTGTTATCGTGTTCCGGGAGCGAGGCGACGCATCACCCTCCATCTCACCCTGGCCATTTTCAAGAAGGATTTAGGAGAGAGAGAGAGAAGCGCTCCCCCCCCCCCCCACGGCCTCTCGTGCCTCCTCGTTAGTTGACTCCTCGTTGTTTGACAAGCAAGGAGGCACGCTCGTCTGCTCAGCCAGGCTTGTTTACCCTTTCCAGCGGGGCTGGCACGCCGCCGCCGCTGCTGCCATCTAGCGGAAGACTTGGCGTCAACCCGCTGTTATTTCTCTTTGCCGATGCAATTTACCGTGGAGCAACAATCTCGCGGCGCCAGGCAGGGGGGGGGGGAGGGGGATAATGGGGAGGTGGGGGGGGGGGAGGGGGAGGGGGTTAATGGGGAGGTGGGGGGGAGGGGAGGGGGAGGTAGAAGACAAAATATAACAGCGGATGTTTGGTGTTTTTAATGGCACGAGGTGTTTACCACACAGGCGGAAAGACAAGCAGAAGGCGAACAGGTGTCCGGACGGAGCCAAGGGCTGGAAGACTCTCAATTAACATGCACACACACACACCAGGAAGCAGCCCGTGGCAGCTGACTAACTCCAAGGTACCTATTTACTGCTAGGTAACAGGGGCATTCAAGGTGAAAGAAACTTTGCCCATTTGTTTCTACCTCGTGCGGGAATCTAACCCGCGCCACAGAATTACGAGTCCGGTGCGCTATCCATCAGGCTACCAGGCCAGGTAGTGTGTGTGTGTGTATGTGTGTGTGGGGGGGGGGGAATAGTAGTAGTAATAGAAACATTTAATTGACAGTTGAGAGGCTGGCCGAAAGAGCAGAGCTCAATCCCCGCAAGCACAATTAGATGCATACAACTAGATGAATACACACACACACACACACACACACACACACACACACACAGGGGGCCTCGTAGCCTGGTGGATAGCGCGCAGGACTCGTAATTCTGTGGCGCGGGTTCGATTCCCGCACGAGGCAGAAACAAATGGGCAAAGTTTCTTTCACCCTAAGTGCCCCTGTTACCTAGCAGTAAATAGGTACCTGGGAGTTAGTCAGCTGTCACGGGCTGCTTCCTGGGGTGTGTGTGTGTGTGTGTGGTGTGGGGAAAAAAACAAAAAAAAAACAAAGTAGTTAGTAAACAGTTGATTGACAGTTGAGAGGCGGGCCGAAAGAGCAAAGCTCAACCCCCGCAAAAACACAACTAGTAAACACACACAGTGTAGGGAGCAGGAGGCCAGATACTAGGTATCATCTGGGAGATGAAATACTTCAAGAGTCAGAGAGAGAGAGAAAGACTTGGGGGTTGACATCACGCCAGACCTGTTCCCTGCAGCCTATATCAAGAGGATAACATCAGCGGCATATGCCAGGCTGGCCAACATAAAAACGGCATTCAGAAACTTGTGTAAAGAATCATTCAGAACTTTGTATACCACATATGTCAAGCCAATCCTGGAGTATGCAGCCCCAGCATGGAGTCCATATCTAGTCAAGGATAAGACTAAACTGGAAAAGGTTCAAAGGTTTGCCACCAGACTAGAACCCAAGCTGAGAGGTATGAGCTACGAGGAGAGGCTACGGGAGTTAAATCTCACTTCGCTGGAAGACAGAAGTTAGGAGGGGACATGATCACCACATTCAAGATTCTCAAGGGAATTGATAGGGTAGACCAAGACAGGCTTTTTAACACAAGGGGGCACACGCACTAGTTGACACAGGTAGAAACTGAGTGCCCAAATGAGCCCCAGAGATATTAGAAGGAACTTTTTTAGTGTCAGAGTGGTTGACAAATGGAATGCATTTGGAAGTGATGTGATGGAGGCTGACTCCATACACAGTTTCAAGTGTAGATATGATAGAGCCCGATAAGCTCAGGAACCTGTACACCTGTTGATTGACGGCTGAGAGGCGGGACCAAAGAGCCAGAGCTCAACCACCGCAAGCACAAATAGGTGATTGTTCCACACCCCAGCCCCCAGCTCCTGCTACACACTGTTCCTCACCCCAGCCCCCAGCCCCCAGCTCCTGCCATACACTGTTCCTCACCCCAGCCCCCAGCTCCTGCCACACACTGTTCCACACCCCAGCCCCCAGCTCCTGCTACACACTGTTCCTCACCCCAGCCCCCAGCTCCTGCTACACTGTTCCACACCCCAGCCCCCAGCTCCTGCTACACACTGTTCCTCACCCCAGCCCCCAGCTCCTGCTACACTGTTCCACACCCCAGCCCCCAGCTCCTGCTACACACTGTTCCTCACCCCAGCTCCTGCTACACACTGTTCCACACCCCAGCCCCCAGCTCCTGCTACACACTGTTCCACACCCCAGCCCCCAGCTCCTGCTACACACTGTTCCTCACCCCAGCTCCTGCTACACACTGTTCCTCACCCCAGCACCCAGCTCCTGCTACACACTGTTCCACACCCCAGACCCCAGCTCCTGCTACACACTGTGCCTCACCCCAGCCCCCAGCTTTTGCTACACACTGTTCCACATCCCAGCCCCCAGCTCCTGCTACACACTGTTCCTCACCCCAGCCCCCAGCTCCTGCTACACACTGTGCCTCACCCCAGCCCCCAGCCCCCAGCTCCTGCTACACACTGTTCCACACCCCAGACCCCAGCTCCTGCTACACACTGTGCCTCACCCCAGCCCCCAGCTCCTGCTACACACTGTTCCACACCCCAGCCCCCAGCCCTTGCTACACACTGTTCCTCACCCCAGCCCCCAGCTCCTGCTACACACTGTTCCACACCCCAGCCCCCAGCTCCTGCTACACACTGTTCCACACCCCAGCTCCTGCTACACACTGTTCCTCACCCCAGCCCCCAGCTCCTGCTACACACTGTTCCTCACCCCAGCCCCCAGCTCCTGCTACACACTGTTCCACACCCCAGCCCCCAGCTCCTGCTACACACTGTTCCACACCCCAGCCCTTGCTACACACTGTTCCTCACCCCAGCCCCCAGCTCCTGCTACACACTGTTCCACACCCCAGCCCCCAGCTCCTGCTACACACTGTTCCACACCCCAGCCCCCAGCTCCTGCTACACACTGTTCCTCACCCCAGCCCCCAGCTCCTGCTACACACTGTTCCACACCCCAGCCCCCAGCTCCTGTTACACACTGTTCCACACCCCAGCCCCCAGCTCCTGCTACACACTGTTCCACACCCCAGCCCCCAGCTCCTGCTACACACTGTTCCTCACCCCAGCCCCCAGCTCCTGCTACACACTGTTCCACACCCCAGCCCTCAGCTCCTGCTACACACTGTTCCTCACCCCAGCCCCCAGCTCCTGCTACACACTGTTCCTCACCCCAGCCCCCAGCTCCTGCTACACACTGTTCCTCACCCCAGCCCCCAGCTCCTGCTACACACTGTTCCACACCCCAGCCCCCAGCTCCTGCTACACACTGTTCCTCACCCCAGCCCCCAGCTCCTGCTACACACTGTTCCTCACCCCAGCCCCCAGCTCCTGCTACACACTGTTCCTCACCCCAGCCCCCAGCTCCTGCTACACACTGTTCCTCACCCCAGCCCCCAGCTCCTGCTACACACTGTTCCTCACCCCAGACCCCAGCTCCTGCTACACACTGTTCCACACCCCAGCCCCCAGCTCCTGCTACACACTGTTCCACACCCCAGCCCCCAGCTCCTGCCACACACTGTTCCACACCCCAGCCCCCAGCTCCTGCTACACACTGTTCCTCACCCCAGCCCCCAGCTCATGCTACACACTGTTCCACACCCCAGCCCCCAGCTCCTGCTACACACTGTTCCACACCCCAGCCCCCAGCTCCTGCTACACACTGTTCCTCACCCCAGCCCCCAGCTCCTGCTACACACTGTTCCACACCCCAGCCCCCAGCTCCTGCTACACACTGTTCCACACCCCAGCCCCCAGCTCCTGCTACACACTGTTCCACACCCCAGCCCCCAGCTCCTGCTACACACTGTTCCTCACCCCAGCCCCCAGCTCCTGCTACACACTGTTCCACACCCCAGCCCTCAGCTCCTGCTACACACTGTTCCTCACCCCAGCCCCCAGCTCCTGCTACACACTGTTCCTCACCCCAGCCCCCAGCTCCTGCTACACACTGTTCCTCACCCCAGCCCCCAGCTCCTGCTACACACTGTTCCACACCCCAGCCCCCAGCTCCTGCTACACACTGTTCCTCACCCCAGCCCCCAGCTCCTGCTACACACTGTTCCTCACCCCAGCCCCCAGCTCCTGCTACACACTGTTCCTCACCCCAGCCCCCAGCTCCTGCTACACACTGTTCCTCACCCCAGCCCCCAGCTCCTGCTACACACTGTTCCTCACCCCAGACCCCAGCTCCTGCTACACACTGTTCCACACCCCAGCCCCCAGCTCCTGCTACACACTGTTCCACACCCCAGCCCCCAGCTCCTGCCACACACTGTTCCACACCCCAGCCCCCAGCTCCTGCTACACACTGTTCCACACCCCAGCCCCCAGCTCCTGCTACACACTGTTCCTCACCCCAGCCCCCAGCTCCTGCTACACACTGTTCCTCACCCCAGCCCCCAGCTCCTGCTACAAACTGTTCCTCACCCCAGCCCCCAGCTCCTGCTACACTGTTCCACACCCCAGCCCCTAGCTCCTGCTACACTGTTCCACACCCCAGCCCCCAGCTCCTGCTACACACCGACACATTCCCACACGCAAATAATGGGCTCGGTGCAAATTGTTGCGGAATTTAGCGGGGAACTTGGTGGTATTATTTACGGTTATGGTATTGGCAATAGATGCTAACGGAGGGATAAAACGTGATCTACAAGAGAGTATCAGGATCTTCGGGAGAGTATGAGGATGCGGTGAGGATAAGGACCTCCCCCGCGCGCCCCGCGGGACTGACTCTCCTGTTTGCCCGCCCGACGGTCGGGGAGCCGTGGTCTCAAACTTACAGATGGGCGTCTGCTTGGTGTCCGCGGGACTCGACGCTGAGGCGCAATCACTCAGCCTGTCACGGTGTTCTCGATGGACAAATGTGTAATTGTCCGAGTGCAATTGTAGATAGTGTGTAGTGAAGATGGTCACTCCCTAGCCACGCCGGCTACACCGTATGTAGCTTAGCATTTTTAAAAGCCCCGAATCACCTTCTGTGGTTGATTGTTCAATAAACCCTTGAACTATATGTTTAACACATCTCTAACCCTGTCCATGGAGGACAGGAGAAAATGTATATATGCTGGTTAGCATTGTAAATATGTGGCCACGTCTGTGGTAGAAATAATAATAATAATAATAATAATAATAATAATAATAATAATAATAATAATAATAATAATAATAATAATAATAATAATAATAATAAAATCCTAAACTTGATCTTATAAATTAAGTATTCAGGACATCCCATTAAATATTCAAATTCATTTAATTTTTAAAGATTCACTAAGTTATAATTTTGCGCGCTTTTTGAAGTGACAGTCTTTTTAACACACACACACACACACACACACACACACACACACACACACACACACACACACACACACACACACACACACACACACACACACAGAGGCTCATGGGTTTAAGTATCAGGCTGCGCCACACAAGCAAGCCCCCGCTGCCTCACTCAGCTAAAGGCATCAACAACAAACCCTTAGCCAGGAATTACCCGCAGCTTAAACCTAACCCTCTGGTCAACTTCCTCCTCTCCCTCTTCCTCCTGTTCCATCTCCTCTTCCTGTTCCATCTCCTCCACCATCCCTTCTACTTAAGGTACTTCCTCCACACACAACGATCTTCAGAGTCGATGATATTGGACGTCTGGGAGGAATAATGGGAAGATATATAAATATATGATACAAACAGCAGTTTGTATCCATTATAATACAAGAGGTTCACACGACAACAAGTTGGAGCTGGGGAAAAGGGCCGTGATTTTTTAATGGGAGATCCAGAGAATAATTGTGAGGGAACTGTAGCCGACTCCGACCTCATGAGAGGCGGGTGTCGGCTACGATACACACACACTACGATACATTCTGGACTGGCTACAATGCAATGATGTTAATTTGCATACGGTTCTGCTTAGCTGCAGACGATCGATGGTAGCCGGGCATTGTGTAAGAGCCGGAATTCATGAGAGAGAGAGAGAGAGAGAGAGAGAGAGAGAGAGAGAGAGAGAGAGAGAGAGAGAGAGAGAGAGAGAGAGAGAGAGAGAGAGAGAGAGAGAGAGAGAGAGAGAGGGGGAGGGGGGGAGAAGGTCGTTTAATATTTAGGTTGGTTCCAGGTGGAAGCGGAGGTTGGTACTGGAGAAGCCTGCTGGCCAACTTACGGCCACCTTACTCTAGCTCGGCAGAGGATCTCACTCTACTTACTCTAGCTAGGATCTTACTCTAGGATCTTACTCTAGCTCGGCGGAGCACAAGAACACAGCATCACAAGAACACAGCAGCACAAGAACACAGCAGCACAAGAACACAGCATCACAAGAACACAGCAGCACAGGGACGCAGTAGCACAAGGACAGAGCAGCACAGGGACACAGCAGCACAGGGACACAGCAGCACAAGAACACAGCAGCACAAGAACACAGCAACACAAGAACACAACAGCACAAGAACACAGCAGCACAAGAACACAGCATCACAAGAACACAGCAACACAAGAACACAGCAGCACAAGAACACAGCAGCACAAGAACACAGCAGCACAAGAACACAGCAGCACAAGAACACAGCAGCACAAGAACACAGCAGCACAAGAACACAGCAGCACAAGAACACAGCAGCACAAGAACACAGCAGCACAAGAACACAGCAGCACAAGAACACAGCAGCACAAGAACACAGCAACACAAGAACACATCAGCACAAGAACACAGCAGCACAAGAACACACCATCAAAAGAACACTAGCAACATGCAGAACACTTATGTGGTCACTCGTCCACAAACATGCAAGCTGAAACAACTTTCTTGCACACACTATTACGCATTCCTGCGGCTCTCCCGCCCTCCCACCACGTGCTAAACTCGACAACAAAATCTCAAATGGTCGCTTCGTGTCACCTAAGGCCTCTCAGAGCTGCCGGGCCCCGAGATGACGCATGGCTCAGACCAACATAATGGGCTGAAGCAGGAGGAATCGGTTGGAAGCGATGGGAGATGGTTGCTATGGGTTGTGGTATGGGAAAGTGGGGAATATGGGGTGAATGGTATGGAATGGGGGGTGACTGAATTAGGACTCTATAAGGAGGAAGGACCGATATACTTGAAGGACGCTTGGTGGGCGTCCAGATAGTAGCTATCTCCTGCTATCTGACCACAGATAGCAGCAGAAACAGCATCAGTAGCAGCAGCACAAGCAGAACCAGCAAACACAGCGGGAGCAGTAGCAGCTGCAGACACAGCAGGAGAAGCTGCAGACGCAACGGAAGCAGCAGCAGATGTAACGAGAGCAGCGCCAGCCACAGCGAAAGCAAAAGAGAGACGCAGGAGCAGACGCAACGGAAGCACCAGCAGATGCAACGAAAGCAGCGCCAGCCACAGCAAAAGCAAAACAAAGACGCAGGAGCAGACGAGAGCAGCAGCAGCCAACAGACCACCAAAGACCAGGCAATTAGAATCCCAATTTTTTTTAACATAAACATAAGAAAAGGAGAAGAAATTGGTGTGCCTCAGCGCTAGGTAATTGGTGTGCCTCAGTATTAGCCAATTCCCTTGGCAATTAGCGCGTCATTGTTAATGAATTACCATGATAATTGGTATCACAGTCTTCACCAATTTTTGGGGTAATTGCTGTCTCTCACTGTCATCCAATTACCCTGGTAATTGATGTGTCTCTCTGTTAATCAGCTCTGTTGGTAATTACTCTAGATCAAACATTTTCTTCCTCACCAGAGGCGAAGGAGATCCTCAAGAACCGAATCATTAGGAGTTAACGAGGCAATTCAAGGTTACACTGATTGTTAATGTTAGTTCACAAATTGATTGATGAAAGGCCAATGTTGGTTCTTCTTGTGACACTGTACCTTTGCTTGACACTTTACCTCGTGTGACACTATTCATTCCGTATGACACTGCACCTTCCAACCATAACTATGTATCTTCACATATGACACAGCACCTTGAGTATGACCCCGTATACTCATACGGGGTCATATGTGCTGTGTCATATGGGAAGTATATCTTCCCATATGACACAGCACCTTGAGTATGACCCCGTATATCTTCCCATATGACACAGCACCTTGAGTATGACTCCGTGTATCTTCCCATATGACACCTTACCTCTACACATGAGAATGTACCTTTCCATAGGACACTGAACCTTTCCAAACGACACCCTACCTTCTCATATGACACGACACCTCTCGTACGACACCGTCCCTTGCAGGTTTCCTCGCTGCCTTACCTGAAATGGAACCAAAAACACCATTAGAGGCAACAAAGACAGAATTAGCAGGAGAGAATTAGTAGAAGAACGAAGAATTAGCAACATGGGGAAATAGAATGGGCAGGGAGAGTGTGCAAAGCCATTTAAAACGGTGAATTAGTATTAATCGACTTAGTCCAACTTAGACCAACTTAGGCTTCAGTGACACGACAGCTGGCGTGAGTCAGCAGACTAGGAGAGGGGAAGGAAGGGGGAGGGGGAGAGGTGGTGGGGAGTTTGGGGGGATTAGCAGTGAGGGGCTGGGAGTGCCAAGTGCCATGTGAAGGGCTGGGAGTGCCAAGTGTCATGTGAAGGGCTGGGAGTGTCATATGTCATGTGTCATGTAATTAGCTGAAGATACGTTTAGAGGTCTTATGAAAGGCGGGGGAGGGGGGGTGGAGTGGGGGTGTCGGAGTGGGGGGGTGTTGGAGTGGGGGTGTCGGAGTGGGGGTGTCGGAGTGGGGGGTGTCGGAGTGGAGGGTGTCGGACTGGGGGGTGTCGGAGTGGGGGGTGTCGGAGTGGGGGTGTCGGAGTGGGGGGGTTGGAGTGGGGGGGTGTCGGAGTGGGGGTGTCGGAGTGGGGGTGTCGGAGTGGGGGGTGTTGGAGTGGAGGGTGTCGGAGTGGGGGTGTCGGAGTGGGGGGGTTGGAGTGGGGGGTGTCGGAGTGGGGGTGTCGGAGTGGGGGGGTTGGAGTGGGGGGGTGTCGGAATGGGGGTGTCGGAGTGGGGGTGTCGGAGTGGGGGGTGTCGGAGTGGGGGGTGTCGGAGTGGGGGGTGTCGGAGTGGGGGGTGGTTAC